>NW_027397085.1:19523176-19588638 GCF_003265705.2 Callorhinus ursinus | reverse complement strand
TGTGTGTGTGTGTGTGTGTGTGTGTGTGTGTGTGTGTGTGTGTGTGTGTGTAAAACAGCCAAAGCAGGCTTTCTTCCCCCTCTGTATCTTGGTGGGGTTTCTTCTTCCCAACTGATGCACCCAAATCCTCCAAAGGGACAGGTTTGCTGTCACCCTTTGGTTCTGAAGGGACGGGAGGAGGGCAGCGTGAATCTTCCTTGCTCTAGCACACATATAATCTCCATATCAGTGCAGTGGCTGCACCTTTGATAATTCCACCTTTTAGGTCTGACACACCCAGAGAACCTGTAACATTGCTTTACACCATCTAAACTGGAGACAAGTTTACCAGCCAATTTCTCACCTGGACTGCCCAGTGGAGAGCTGTTTTAAAGTCTTTATCCACAAGAGTAGGGTCTGCTCCCTTTTTCAGCAGCATTTGAGTGTGTTGAGGCCGGTTGTGGAAAGCTGCCCAGTGGAGTGGTGTCATTCCCTACAAAACCACAGTCAGAAAGGGGAGAGGTGAGCACAGGCTATCAGGAAGGACAATGGAGCTCACACTTTCTCCCCAGACCCAAGGGCCATCACCAGATAGGTTGGTTGCTGCCAGTCAGTTCATTCATTCCTTAAACAGATATTTATTGAGGTTCTCCTTTGTGCCAGGAAAACAGGGATGGAGAATTCTACAGTGAATTAGATAAACAAGATCCTTGCCCTCGTGGGAACTGCAGTGTGGTAGAGGAAGACAGAGAACAAATGCAAATGAGCAAAAGGATTTTCCAGATGGTGCCATGCTATAAAGAATGCATACAGCGTGGGGTGAGGGACTAATTGTGGGCTTAGTGACTGTTCTGCACGGCCTCTATGAGCCAGGCTGGGGGAACAGAGTAGCGAGCACCAAGCCACAGAGGCAACCACCTGTGACTGGGGTCACGCTAAGCTGCCATATCCCACCACAGGGGGAGGGGCATTGTTTTAGTGCAGTATCCCCAGTGGCTACAACAGAGACTAGGTAAATAGCTGTTAAATGAAAGAATGAATGGAGAGGGAGAGAGAACCTTGTGAAATGAGTCTGGAGAGGGAGGCAGGGCTGATCCTGGGATGTGGGATGGGGGATACAATCTCTGTATAAATCATTTAGATTTTATTCTAAAGTCAATGGAAAGACAGTGAAGGGTTTTACGTGGGTGTTGACATGATCTGATTTACCCTGTTTAGAAGAAATCACTCTGTGGCAGCTTGTATGAGTCCATCTGGTGAATCTCAGCTTCTTTCAGAGCTTAAGGTCACATGCTTTAGACATCATTTAATAATACAATGAACTTATGCTGGGAAAGGTAACCATGAGGACTGGTATTATTTGGGAGTGTATTATGAAAAGATGGCCTCTTCTCCTTGCCCACACCTCTCAGTTACACAAAATATCTCTAAAATGACTCTAGATTAAGATGCTTGGTAAAGGGGGTAAAGAGTATGGGCAGCAGCTTTTAAGTTTTTTTCATAATCACCTCTGCAGATAACATAAAGGTAAGAGTCTAATACTTATCAATCCAATGGTCCTTATGAGTTCTTATGTATATTAATTCACCAAATCCTCCAAACAATCTTCTGAATTAAGTACTGTGCTGAAGTCTACTATGTGTTCCCCAAACTCTACCTCCTCTTCCTCCAGGGTGCAGAGGGTACATTCCCCAGCCTCCCAGCAGATAGGGGTGGCCTTGAGACTGAGCCCTGATCATTGCAATGCGGACAGAGGGGGTGGTAGCCCCTAGTAGGCCTGCCTAGAAAACAAAACCCACGTGGTCTCCCACACCTTCTCTCTTTCCTCATCCAACAAATGAATACAGAGAACAAGACTAGAGAAGATTCCAGAACCATGTAATTATGAAGCCCAGGACCCTGACTGATGGGGGAGACTCAGGCTATCCCGTCAACCAGGACTGGACTATGATTCTAGCAAGAAATAAGATTTTACTGTGTCAGGCCACTGATATTTTGAGTTGATTGCTATAGCGGTTGGCCAACTCTGACAGGTGCCGCTGTCCTTCTCGTTTTATAGAAGAGGAAGCTGAGCTCTAGAGAAGTTCCCAAGTCTGTGAGTGAGCACGGAACTGAATCTAGGGTTTGAGGTTTACGGGGCACTGGGATGAGAATGTTAATCCCCTAAGACCACTTTGAAAATTCTAAATCATTATATTATGGTCTGCTTTCAAGTTGTGTGAGTCACATAAGAGAGATATGCTCTTGAGGATATTTCAAGAAATTGGTTCCATATGGAAAAGAATGCTAATACAAAAGCAGGGGAACTTCTTGTTCTTATTCTGACAGCTGAATATTTACTAGGATTCAGAATAACTCCATGCATTTCAGTAAGTCCTCTTCATTTTAAGTGTGGCCCATTGGAACTAGAAATCTGGACTCAAGAAAATCAGATTATCTTTATTACGCCTGGATTTCTCCTTCTCAGTGCTGAATCCCATTTGCTTCAGACTCATTGGCTTCATCATGAAGTGCTACCAGTACTCAGGGTTAAAGACATCAAAGAAAACTTGAAGACACTCTAGTGTAAACTTCATGAGGGTAGGTCCTTGTCTGCTGTCTGAAGCCCTAGAGCTTAGAACAATGTCAGGACATTGTAGGTGCTGAGTAAGTTGTTATTTAAAATGAATGACTTCTTAACTGTCCTTGATTGAATTTTTTTGCTTTTGTAAAATTTAGCTTTGCTTTTAAAAACTACATAAATTAAAAAAGGCAAAACATGACTTCTCCTTTATAGAGAATCAATTTGTCTGATATGGTCATTGTTACCAACTCTTCAACTGAAACCTGGTAGAATTTTTGATCAGTTCTCCAAATAGGTATATGGCAATCATTCTATGCATAGGTATGATTTACTGATATGAGAACTCAGTGTGAAAATAAGGTTATGAATTAAGTTCTGATTATGCACTGCTAATCCTTGTCTCCTAAACACAACCGTTAAACTTCTAGAGTTATTTCCTTAAAACAACCCCACCCCCTGCCAAAAAAACCTTAAAAACCCAACTTCGGCATGCTCTGGTAAAGTGGTGGGGTGGAGCACTAGCATTTTTTGTATACCTTCTTCTTGTCAAGAAATTTATATATATTACCTCACTGAATATTTATATATATACACAATCTTAAGGGGTAGGCATTTGTAGGCCCATTTTACAGGTGAAGAAACTGAAACACAGGTTAAGTAATTTGCCTAAGGCTATGGGTACATGCCATAGTTGGGACTCAAATCCAGGTCTCTTCAATCCTGGAGAATAACATTCTTCCCACACATCAGGCTGGTAGGCTTTCATTTTGGAAATGAGCTCAAATGCTGGAGAATTCTTTTCTTTGTGATTTTAACTGGATTCAGGGTCATCTAACTTTTTGGAATGGTGGTTTTCATTAGCGAAAAGGTCACCATCCTATATTATTATTTGTTGCATTTGGCATTGCCTCTAGGCTCTTACTAAAAACACAGCTGGTGAGTATTTATTTTTGTAAGGTATTGAACTATAGATTTTCTCCCATCCCCCACCCTGGAATTTGGGTGATCATCTGACCCTAAATCAAAACTTGAATCATTCCATTCCTTCTTGAAATAATAATAATTATAAACACATACACACACATTGTTTATATTACACTACAACAAGTTGCAAACAGTCAAGTCAAGGGAACTTTTCCATTACTGTTTTTTCAGTTGGGCTAGTGAGAAATAAAAATAAAACCCCTTAGAGTTAGTAATATGAAAACCAAAACTTTCAAAATCAGCTTCAGTGCAGGCCCTGGCATTGCACAACATACTTTGATTAGGAAAGTAGGCTTTTTTTCTACAACTGCCTCCTTTTCCCTCCAGTCTGGGGAGCCGGAAGGCATCCCAGTTGTATTATGCGAAGGCTGGTGGCCATTTAAGGGGCTGACTTCAGGCTCAGAGACTGGCGTCTACATTGAGTGGTGACAGGTCACAGTTCAGCTGTGATGCACGTAGGCAGAGGCCGTGGCTTCTTTGTCGTGATATGTACAGCCCCGAGCACACAGTAAGTGTTAAAGAAATACTCACAGGAAGAATTAGTGAATTACAGGTTATCAAGGCTCCCTTGGACTCATGGAGAGTAGAAAATACGAGAGTCTGTCGAATGCAGGCCAGCCCTCTGTGTCCAAACTGTGGAGACCTTCTCTAACAGCTGCTTCCTGCAATTTCACTGAGGACTCAGTTGGGCCTCTGAAGCATCGAGGGGCTGAAAATCTGGGAGTCACTTGCAGACACGTTGCAACAAACACCCAGATGGCCCTGCTCAGAGTAGAACTCCACTTTTTTGAAAAACAAAAAGTATTGGCTCTGAGACTAAAAAGGAACTCACATGCACCTAAGAGCACAGGTCTCCAAAATGTTTTGAACAGAAATGTTCAGTTTTAGCTGGCGTTGAATCCATTTCGAGGTTTCTAAAAGGACTACATGTATGTCATGACTGTTGGGTGCCTAGCAGGTTGCTTTGGAACGGCGCTCTCACACAGATGAGTAATTCTGTGCCTTGAGATGAAATTTAAGGGCTTACAAGTCCTATCAATGTCTCAGAACTTTTTTTTTTTTCCCCAAACCACTGTAACTTCTGTGTTTTCTGAACCAGAAATCTGTTAAGTGCTCACTATGGCACCTTTAGACTGGCGTTAGCAGACACTGAAAGGCACAGAGAGAGAAATATGTGATGTGGCCAGGCATTTGCTGCACCCCTCAACTTTTTATCCTGGGGGATAAAATTATGTCAAGTGCTGAGAGGTAGCAAAAACAATTCTGGGTCCTTCAGAGAATCTAGATCTTCTAAAGGATCTAGAATTTCACAGAAGTCCAGTTTGGCTCTGGTTGATTTTTTTTTATTTATTTATTTATTTATTTATTTATTTATTTATTTATTTGACAAAGAGAGACACAGCGAGAGAGGGAACACAAGCAGGGGGAGTGGGAGAGGGAGAAGCAGGCTTCCTGCCAAGCAGGGAGCCCAATGTGGGGTTCGATCCCAGGACCCTGGGATCATGACCTGAGCCGAAGGCAGACGCTTAACCAACTGAGCCACCCAGCTGCGCCTATGGTTGACGTTTTAAAATTCACACACATACTATTGATCTCCCAATCACATATGACTACTCCTCACAAAAGTTGTCTCCTCTAGACAAAAACTAGGAATGAATGATGTGCTTTAAAAGATTTTTTAAAAAATAGATGGTTAGAAGTACAGGAATGAAAGCCATTTCCTTTCATTTTTATTTAGAAAATATTTTAGAATTATAGACCAAAAGATTAACAAATTATTTCATTGTCTTTGTTTTAGAGTTTTCCTATCTGGGTAAGTTGTGTATATCATAACAGCCAAAGATTATAACTGAAGACTGAAAATAATTAGATACTGGATTTTAGGACAGTAAGAATGGCTACTAATGATGATATTCTTTAAAAATGCTCACTCTCTCCCTGCAATAATGACAAAAACAATGTATCCAACAAAAACATAAAAATCTTTAGGGTGGAGACTTTTATAATTTAAATGAGACACTAACACAAGAAAAGCAACAAAGAGTAACTCAGGCCATGGAAGTAAAAGGGCAAATTTCTAAAGCAAAGCCTTGAGAATAGAGACCTACGTTGTTATATTTATTTTTCAACTAAACAGAACATCTACATTCTGCATTAAACTGTGAACTATGAGAGCAGGAATCAAGCCTATATGAGACAAGGTAGGTACGTAAATATTTTTTAATGAATAAAATGACGATTTTCCCATTCCAAGTAGATCACCCTGGGAGGCCTACAATTAGGCCTTGTTGATCAAAATGTTTTTGGAAGATCTTTTTCTGGAATATCCACTGCAGCAGGGGTTCTAGGCATGGATAGAAATCAGGCTTTGTGTGAGCTTAGATCAAAGAAATAAATTACATCCTTACGGTCACTAACTTCAAATTAAAATTTAGCATCTTCTTTAAATATGAATATAGGCAACCACTGTTAACAATACCTGTAACTTTGCCAATGATATAAATCACAGATACTTTTGTATTGCATTAATTAGGGCAGATATCTTAAAATATTGTTTGTATGTATCACTAGTGCAGTGTTATTTGTCCCACCACTAAATCTTAATGCAAGCTTTAGTGGTGGGACAAATAAAGCAAACTTGCATATCACCCATTACAAATTTGATCTTTATAATATTTTGATAACTGTTTTTCAGAATAACTGGTTTCTTTTGTAATCCTATGTATTTTATTTTATGTAGTTTCAAACATTTCTCTACAGATGGATGCATCAGCTTCACCAGCACACCAGAGGTGTCCATGTCATAAAAATGGACAAGGACTCCTGGCCTAGAGTCTACAGCACATTTTTTTGAAGATCCCAAATGATACAACATCTTTTTTTTTTTTGAGAGTAGATTTTTGGCAATAATTAAAAGTCACCTGGAGAGTCAAGTCTGATAAATAAAATGGGTAACTGAATTGGGTCAACAAAACAGAGAGGGCCAATAAAATAAAATGATTTTTTTTTAATTTAGTAATTCTCTATATACACAAGTATATATTTGGGGTGAGGGCTCTACTATGTGCAAGTTACTGAGCTAGAGTCTAGGGATCCAAAAATTAAAAAAAAGATGTGGCCTGCCTCTAGATGCACAGCGAAAGGAGAAGGTGAGGGTTCTTAAGTAGCAGTGACTCTACTCCATTTTTTTTAAGGTGTTTGTTTTTAGGATACAAATTCTGGAGCATTGAAAAAATTTTACTTTATTATTTTACCTTTTGCTAACTGTAAAGTAAAATAATTTCTAGAGTCAGGCACTGTTTCTATTGATTTTGCCTTGACAGTGCACAGTCTCTGCTTATGGTTATGTCTTAGGGATGTTGTAAGTGCATTTAGTGTTAAGACTTATATCCAAAGGTTCACATCTGGTTTTGCAACTTGGATTTATTTTCTCAGAGCACTGTTAAAATGAAAGTTTGGGTTGTCAGGTCACTCACAAAAATCTACTTATATCAGAATGTGCATTCAACATAGGATTAATAATATATCCTAAATACAATTAAAAACAGCGCTTCTCTGGATAAATGCATTAAAAATCCTAAACCAGATGCCATTAGTTTGAAGCCCCTTTTGATGGGGCACTCTTCCTGTCAAAGCTAAAATGAGGGCAAGAGAGGTTAGATTCCAGGAGTTTAGCAACTGGTCAACTCCCTGTAACTGCAATAGACAGCAGCTCTCTATGTCAGTAATTCCTCTGAGGTCCAGAAGAACAAAGGCACAAAGAACAATCGGACCCATTTCGCCTTTCCCTCCGTGTCTAAAGCTTGTAAATAAGTCACTTTACAATTAAGCTCTGTGGTCAATGAAACAGGAAAAACAAACAGATCATTAGAACAGAACAATTACAAGAAAACTTAGTATAATGTAGTTATGTCTTGTGGGGTTAGGGAAGGCCTTCTTTAAAAAGACATCAAAAGCAAAAGCAGTAAGGAATAAAAATGATCACTTAGATTATATCATATTTTAAAATTTTTGTACTGGAAAAGGCATCACAGACAGTTCTAAAATGAGCAACGGACTGTGAAAAACAATTTGTAATCCAACAGCAGCAAAGGATTAATGTTCAGAATAGAAAATAAACTATGAATCCATACAAAAATGACAAAGTAACCCAATAAACGAATGGACAAAAAAATCTAAAGAGGCAAGTCACAAAAGAAGATATAAAAATGGCCATTACGTCTATGAGATGGTACTCAAATTCATTAGCTATCAGGGAAATGCAAATTAAAACAACAAGAAAACATGACCAGCACACTATTCAACTGCAGGTAGAGCTATAAATTGATACAGCCATCTTGGAGAAGCACCAGTCGTGTGTATTGAAAATAAAAATGTACACCCTGGTTCCCAACATTGGTTTCTAGAGAAACGATTGTGTAAAATACTCAAGGAGGCTTGTATAAGAACAGTCTTTAAAGGAGTGTTTGTGATGGTGAAAAATTGGAGACAACCTACATATACATTCATAGGGGAATACCAATATAAATGGAGGTAATTTCACAGTGTGGAACATCATGAAGCCATTAAAAGGAATAAGCCAGATCTATATGTATCAACATGAATAGAGCTCTAAGACAAACTGTTGATTGAGAAACCAAAGTTGTAGAACAACATATGGAGGGTGATATCTTTTATGTTACAGTCCATGGTGCCTGTGAATATACAGAAGACTTTGGGAAGGAGACACATCAGACAGTGATTACCTGAGGGCTAAGGTGATAGAGTGGAAGTAATCAAGGACTTACTATCATTACTTGTAATATTTAAATTTTTAAAAAGCAACTGTGTTTACATATTACTTATACAAGTAAAAATTAATAATGCAAAAAAAATTGTTTTAAGTCACTGACCTCAGATCAGGACAGTTACTAAAGTGATAAATCATTTCCCTGATATGAAGTACTACCTCATGTTTTATTTTACTTCAACAGTTAGAGGAGAGAGGCTTTCTTTCTTCCTCTCTCTATTCTGTAGTTTCAGTTTATAATCTAATCTCTCTCTTAACAAAGTTAGATTTCTACTAATTGCTCCTTTAATCTTTAATCATTACTGTGATAAGCTTGGGAGTCCCTCTGTTACTCTTGGAAAATAATTTCATTCCGACTATGTCGAGGTATGCCTTGCTCTTTCCTCTTGTATTAGAAAACCCTAATGCTTCATTGGCAGCGTTAACTTACCATTTCCCTCATTTCTTTTGCCTTTGATCTTTTTCCTCCCTGTTATTTAGCAGATCCAGGGTTGCATGTGCCTACGCTTTAACTGTTATGCCCTCATATATAATGGAGACTGCGTTGTGCTTGGAGCTCATTGGCAAAGTGATTGAGGGAGGGGGAAAGCGGGCCGTTGCTTGTTCAGAACACTGAGAAGCCCAATGTAGGCAATCTACCAAGGTGGTGAATGAAAAAGAGCCTTCGCTGTGTTCTTTTCATGTCAGAACTGTCCTCATTTCCCAGTTGTAAAGAGCTTCTAGCCCTTATAAATTTATACGGATTGACTCATACAAGCAATCATATATATATATATATATATCATTGCTGTGTGTGTGTGTGTGTGTACACACATAATATATACATATATATATTTTAAAATAGACAAGCACTAGCAGTTGGCTTAGATGGGTTTCATATGTGCTGTGACACGTCCCAAAGAGGAAGCTAAAACATTGGCAGTAAGTGTCCTTTTTGAGGTCCTGCTCTCCGTACATAAAGGCCACTGGGTCACAATGCTGGTGTAACAGTGGGAGGAATCTCCTCTGAGAGGTTACTTTGCATGAGAAGGAACTGGAGACAGTTCCAATATTTAGCACATATTATCTGAAAAGTGTAACAATTACCACTGTTAGAAAGATCTGGGTCTAATGTCACTGTCCCCAGCAGCCAGGGGCCTTGCAGTGTGGGGAAGAATAGGGAACCATCACTTTGCTGGAGGATGTTCTTTTAGCTGAAGACGGAACGGAGTTGGAGGTCTATAAGAGGAGTTAAGCTTTAGGGTATGAATGACTGAATTTGCCCCCTTTCTAAGAAACACCAGTTTTGCTGGGTGAGGGTACGAGTGGAGGTAGAGGAAGTGGTTGTCAACTTTCCCAAACTCTAGAAGTTTGGGATCAGTTGGCAAAAACTGCACCACTTGGGATGCCTGGGTGGCTCAGTTGGTTAAGCGTCTGCCTTTGGCTCAAGCTATGATCCCGGGGTCCTGGGATCAAGTCCCGCATCGGGCTCCCTGCTCAGGTAGGAGCCTGCTTCTCCCTCTCTCACTCCCCCTGCTTGTGCTCTCTCTCCCTCTCTCTGCCAAATAAACAAATAAAATCTTAAAAACAAAACAAAACTGCACCACTCAAGCTCCCTACTTTCATACCATGGGCAGAGTAGTCAGAGTGTGCTTTCTCATTGCTGGTTCTCATTTTTAAAGCAGAAGTTTAAAGCAGTGCAATCCCCTCGTTCCGAGGGTTTTGCTTTAAGCCACTGAAGACATGGGGAGTGAAAGCAGCATGTGACCATGGAGTCCGGGTGGTGTCCAACCTCAGACTGAGGTTGTGAAGAAGGGGCTTTTCGGTGTGGTCATTGATGCCAAGCCAGCTGGGAGGAACCCTGTAATCAGAAAGCTCAAGAAAGATGAGGGGCCAGCCCCGGTTAGGGCACTTCCTCCTACACTGCTGTCTCTGGCCACCTGGCTTCCTTGAAAACAGTATAATTTGGGATTTTCATGCATATGCATTTTCAATGCTATCACGCTTTCTCAAGGTTATCAGGCATTCTTAGTAAAGTGAAGCCAAACCAAGCACATATTATATTAAAAAAACAACAACATTAAAAACCAGGTATTTAAATCGGTTTAAAGAAGTTTGTTAAAGAAAACAGGCTCGGTAATGATAATCAGTCCTGTTTTTTTTAAAACAGTTAAGTAGCTAGAATAAGATCCTAAGCTACTCTGGGGCAGCTCTGCCTGGTATCTGGTAACAGTCCTGCAGGAATTTTGCTTGAGAGTCTGTATTGTCTTCCTGGAAGCCTTATGTTGTCTCTGCCGCATAAAGGAAACAGCAACTGTGATCATTGGCAGTAATGATGTGGCCTCCAGAGCATGGAGCCTGGAATTATCCTCAATCTGTCATCTTTCTCTCAAAGGGAGAGCAATGGCAGCCACAGCTTGCCCTTGATGTTTCTGGGACTCAAGAAGACAGGAAAGAGCAACATTTATTTCTCAATATCCAGGGGGAAATTACAAAATTTCAGTGGTATGATAGATAGATGCCTAAGTACTTAATGCAAGAAATCCTTCCCTAGTAGAAGCTACCCATAACCAGGGTGGGGATAAATTTCTGCCTGAGGGTTAATAGTAGAGACACACGCTCCCCTCTCTGGGTAGGAACCCCAAAATGTGCTCCATCCCCTCCCTGAACCTTTATGAGAGAAAGCGCCAGTTGAGAGAAGCCCTTCCTTCTACCCTGACAGGTGCAATGGCCAACTGTTCCTTGAGAGGGCAGGCTCACCTCATTGTCCTGGTGATTAATCTCACTGAGATTTGACTGTTGCACCAAGACTGTTAGGAGCCTGTGAAGAAAAACAGGAGAAGACGCTCAAAAGAACAGAATCTGTATGAGAACATAACGCTAGAAAGACAGTCCACTGAAGGCCTCCAAATGAAGATGGGCCCTTTCTGTTTATCTAGGGGAAAGAGCCATAGAAAAGAAGACAGTGTGATCCGTGAGGAGGCACCTGGGAGGATCCCTCTCTCTCTTCTCCTCCAACCTCCTCTCTGTCTCAGTGCCTCGGGTGGGGATGGGGCACAAAGGGCATGGAGAAGGTGAATCTTTTTTTAATCTTTTAAAATTTTTTGTTTTTTATTAACATATAATGAATGATTTGTTTCAGAGGTACAGGTCTGTGATTCATCAGTCTCATGAAATTCACAGCGCTCACCATAGCACATACCCTCCCCAGTGTATGGATGGGTGATGGACGTTGAGGAGTAGGTGAATCTTTAGGCTTATATTATTCACCAGACCTGTGTACCTATGCGTGCATTGAAGAACTAAAGTCCTCTAGTACTTATTCTTTATTCTTTTACCTAACTGTATACAATGCTTTCAAATTGCTTCACCATCAGTACATGGGTTGTGCCTTTTAAATGTATAGATTATATAAGGAGACAGCATTTACAACTTCGCTTATTTTTTATAAAACATACAAATATCTAAGCATGAAATGACACTAATCAGTGTGAAACAACTATCAGTGATTCTCAAGTTCAAGTTTTTATCTCAGTTGGGTCACACACTTGGTTGAGGGCAGTCAACATCATGGGAGAGAAGTGGCTGAGTGCAGAGGTTAGGGACCCAGAATCTGGAGCCAGACTGTGTGGGTTCACATCCCAGCCCCTGCTACTGACCAGCTTTGTGACCACAGGCAAGTATCTTACCCTCTCTATGCCTAACCGTCCTCATCTGTAAAATGGAGTTAATGAAAAGTGCCTACTTCATAGCTCAGTGTGAGGATTAAATGAGTTAATGCATACAGTATTTACAGCATGCCTGGAACACAGCAAGTGTTATTTGTAGAACACTTAACCCTAGAAGTGTTTTTTTTTTCTTTTTAAGATTTTATTTATTTATTTGAGTGAGAGAGTGAGAGAGAGCATGAGCAGAGGGGAGGGAAAGGGAGAAACAGATTCACCTGATGAGCAAGGAGCCCAATGAGGGGCTCGATCCCAGGACCCTGGGATCATGACCTGAGCTGAAGGCAGACGCTTAACCGACCGAAGCACCCAGGCGCCCCAACCCTAGAAGTTTTAACCCTGGCTCCATCTCAGAATCTCCAGGGGAAATTTTTTAAAACCACAAATACCTGGATTCTATATTCAGGGTTTCTGACTCAGTAGGTCTGGAGAGAAGCTCAGCTTTCACAGTTTAAAAGGGCTGTTCAGTAAATTCTAGTAAACAGGTCTGAAAACCACTGAGAAAGGTACTGAATAAATTAATCAATGGATACTCATTGCTATGAACTGAATTGTCCCCCCCACCCCACCAACAACCTCCAAATTCATTTGGCTCTGACCTCCAATGCCTCAGAATGTGACTGTATTTGGAGACTGAGCCTTTAAAGAGTAATTAAGTTAAAATGAAGCCATTAGGGTGGGTCCTAATCCAATCTGACTGATGTTCTCAGAAGAAGAGATTAGGGCCTACAGAAACACACCAGGTGCAGGGGCTCACAGAGGAAAGACCATGTAAAAAGGCCTCAGGCGAGTGATTATCTGCAAGCCAAGGAAAGAAGACTCAGAGAAAGCCAACCCTTCTGGCACCTCACTCATGAACTTCCAGCCTCCAGAAATTTGAAAAAATAGATTTTTGTTGCTTAAGCCATCCGGTCTTTGCAGTTCTGTTATGGAAGTCCTACCAATCTAACATACCCAATCAAGATGATAAAGGCATGTCTATGGGGAGACAGTGAAGAAAATTAATTTTGGAAGGAGTATTTGAAAAAATGAAATGGTTTAGCCTTTCCCCCAGTCAGATTTTCATTGTCTCTCAGCTTAGGTGACATGTAGTCCTGGGTGTTAAATTGCTACCTACAACAGAAGAAAAGAAAGTGGGACCGATTATGTTGCATTAGTGGTAAATGTAACACAAAGAGAGCTTAACTAGGGGTGCCCTTCTAGTTGTTTGCTGTGGAGGTGAAATAACCAGGAAGCCTAAGGTTTAAATCTTATCACTGTCTTTTGGGCAGCCAGGATAATGCTGTGATTTAATTCTGCCCTCACTACCGCGTGACCTCTCTGAGCTTCTGTATCCTCATGTTTATCATGGTGATAACAGCATGGGGATAACAGGTGGTAAGGACTGAATACCATAACAGGCATAAAGCTCTTAGTACACCGACTTGAAAAGAACAGTGGCTCTAAATGCAAGCTTTCTGAATTCTAAAATTCCTCCATCTAGTGGGATGAGGCTATAAAAGTAATTGCACTTGTGGATAACGCTGTGTTTATCTTGGTAATTATATTTCACTACTGGATATATTTTCCCTTATAGTTGCTTTATAAGGCTGGAAGGCAACTAGTAACTGATTTTCTTCTATCTCTTTACTGGCCATTGTCCAATCTCTAGGGCTCATTTGGTCTGAAGTGTGGGGGGAGAGTGGGAGGGAAAGGCAAGAGGTCGGCTGTGGTCCAATCTGGTTATCCTTGGCTAACCCCAAGCAGACTGAGATCATATGTAGCCAGACAGCATCTTCTGGGGCTGCTCCAGAGCAGTGATCACACTGAAGGAAGTTGGGTGCTGACCAGATGGGAATGAGGGAGGGGAGAGCAAGACCTCTTGTCACATCCTGGGGATGCCAGGGTCATGGGATGAATCCTGTACCTGGATATTTCTCTATTTGCTTCTCAAATCCATTTGCTACCCTTCAATGTTCTACTCTGAGATTGACCTGCAATGTCTTTATCGTGCAGGCTCCCTTGCCCTCTGACTTCTTTCTGGGTTTGGCCAGGAGAACTGGCAGGAGAGAGGGGGGGAAGCCACTTCCTTTTCTGACCATGACTTCTTTTCTTTACCAAAGGCCATGGCTCCTGCCAGGTGGATCCTCTTCTCCAGCCAGGACTCTCAGCAGATTCCAATAACAGCTCCCTTCCTTGTCCCTCCGGCCTAGGGGTGGAACATTTTCCTGTTTTGGGGGGTGGGCAGGTGGAAGTGGGGAATTCTGTTACTATCTCTTGTGAGGTAATTTTCAGTAGTCTTCCATGAAGCTTTCTACAGTTACCCTCTATTATCCCATGCCTTTCCTCTTATGACCAATTGATACATGCCAATCTATATTGCTTGATTCCATTTGATTCCTAAGTGTCTCAGATTCATCGATTTTCAAAGATGGACACAAATTTACAGATAAGTATGCTCTCTCTCGCTCTCTTTTTTTGTGAGAGCAAATGACATGAGCCCTTACCTTGCTTGCAGGCCCATCATGCATTGCTGTGGTGGTGATCCAGACTGGACTAGAAAGCAGGTGTTTAGTTTCCAGCCTGGGGCTTCTGTGCTGTTCCATGGTACGGGGGTCATCTGCCAGATGCTGGTCCCACATCTGTCTTAATTACCAGAGGACTCACAGACCTCTTAGTTTTGTTTTCTCAGAGCTCTCGTTCTGTGCTAAGGTGGCTCAGGAATATTTCCCCCACAACCCCCAGCCTAGTCTCTTATTAGCACCGGCTCTGTCCTGTTCTCAACTCTCTAGGAAGCAGTGCAAAGCCTACCTTATCCCAGGTAGCAGGACAGCAGGTGCAGATGCCCAGCAGGAGCACTCCCAGACAGGTAGCATGGTGAGTGGTAAGACAACAAATGCTGGGGCCATTAGAATCCCTGCTCCATTACCAGCCAGCCAGTAAACTTAGGCAAGCTAGGAAACTCTCAGTGCCCATATTTTCTTATCTTTGAAATAGAAATAATAATAACACCTACTTCTTAAAGATCTGTTGTGATTTTAAGTGTGTCAATACATACAAAGCACTTAGAATGACATTTACATGCTGTAATAAGTTCTCTATAATTTAATAATCATTTTTTTTTTTTTTTTTTTTTTTTTAGAGAGAGAGTGTGTGTGTGTGGCGTGTAGGCAGAGGGAGAGAGAGAGAATCTCAAGCAGGCTCCATGCCCAGCACAGAGCCCATGCAAGGCTGGATCTCATGGCCCTGAGATCATGACCTGAGCCAAAACCAAGAGTTGGACTCTTAACCAACTGAGCCACTCAGCCACCCCTAATTTAATAATTTTTTAAAAAGCTCCTACTCTTTATGTTTGGGGATCCCCTAATCTCCATGAGGTGATTGGGAGGACAGAGAGAGATCAGCTAGGTGTGTGCTGGGGTGAGGGCAGCTTGTCTCTGTGGGCTTCTCTGTTTTGCTGGCTCCTTGGGCTCTCAGCCCTGAATCTGGCCAGCACAGTGATGACTGGGGAAAAGGGTCTCTAAGCTAGCTGTCTGTCTTCCTGTTCCTAAAGCTGCCGATGTGAGAGTATCCCATAGTATAACACCCACCCACAGGTTAGAATATATCACCTTGTACCTCGAGAACAGGACTCCAAAGAAATAATTTCCTTCCTCCCTCTGTCTGTCATCAAGAGCCATGAAAAGAGGCAGAGCCGCAGGCACTCTGGCAGGGAAAAAAAAAGAATCTGCCAGTAACCATGGAGACCATGAAAAAGACTTTCAGAGAGCCCTGTGACTGCTTTCAGAAGAAATCGCTGCTTGCCTTCCAATGCTAGCATGTGCAGCGTTGTACAAACACAACTCCTTTCTCTTTGGAGCTTCATCTTAACAATCAGGCCCCCTCTTTCACACTGGGGCCCTCCAAATGTCCAAGCCAAGGAAGCAAGAAAAGCCATGGGGAGCTGAAAGGAAGAAAATATGGACCTACTGAGAAGCTGAGGGTTCAAAGCAGGAAAGGGAACCATGAGATAAAACCTGCAATCCTTTGCTTTTATCCACCAACTTGCTTTCGTGTTCGTAATTATAAATCCCTTATTCCTGCATCAGCTTAAATCCCCACTGAGCTGCAGCTTAGCTAAGGCTGTGTATTGGAACTGGCTGGTTTGTTCGTGAGTTGTTTCCATCACAGAATCTTGCTGGGGGCAAAGGGCTAATTGAGGTGTCCCCTTGGCTTGTTTATAAGCAGCTACAGTCTGAGGCTTCACTCTAAATAACCTCCAGTTGAGCACTGAGTAGAAGGATCATGCTATTTGGAAATCTAAGGGTTAGTAGATTTTAAAATGAGTATGAATACCTGAGTACAAGGACATAATGTGGCCCATACATATGTTTATGATCAGGGGACAAGTAGAGATGAATGTGCACTAGCAAGGTAGGGAAGGGAGTTTCAGGGGAGCTGAATGGTTGAGTTTGATGTTCATTGGATTCTAAAGTCTAGCAACAGTCTTGTAGGGGCCAAAGGCAGGCCACCCCAAGATGGTCTACTTTGGCATGGACATTACTTTGAGTTAAAAGCAATCAAAACTCAGTAGATTCAGAAAAAGCTCTTTAGCTCCCCTTCAACTGCCTGCCTCTACCGGGAAGTGAGCTATTAACAGAGATTCCCTTTTACCTAAGAAACTTACCTGTCTAATAGCTCAATCTTTGTTTTCCAAACATCTCCTCTCACCTTCCTTCTAATGGCCTTCCTCCCCTTTGTATGCTCAGACCCCAACCCCTCTCCTTAGATAAGTATCATGTTGCTTGACTGTCTCTGGATTTTCCATGTCTGTGTGGATTCCCAGTACATATGCTACAAAATTTTAGTTTTTCCTGTGAATCTGTCTCTTGTCAGTTTGGTGCTTAGTCCAGCTAGAAGAACTCTGAAGGGTAGAGGAAACTCCTCCTCCCCGACACACCTGTATGTATGGACATATTTTTTGCGGACCTGTGTGTGCTAAGGTAAAGAAGACTGGGGTGAGAACTGATGAGATGAGAATAGCAGGGATTCATTCTTTAGCATTGATCTATGGTATCTCTTTATTTCTATCTACCTTCCATCATGATCATCACTACTATCATCATTATCACCGACACTTATTGAACAGTGATGATTGACAGTGTTTGGTCCTTCTCACATGTTTTCTCATTTACTTCTGCCTATTTACTATGAGATAAATACTGTGTTATTCATACTTTCTAGGAAAGAAAGCTAGCTGAGTCTTGATAAGTTAATATGGTCATTAAGAGGTGGACCAGATTCAAACTCAGTCAATCTGACTACAGAGCTTGCACGCCTGTCCACCCTTTACCTCAATCCAAAAAGGATTTTAGGTGGTTTTCAGATACATATAGTAAAACAAGACTGCAAGTAAAGAAACTAGACAAAGAGAAAACAAGGGCGGATAAAGACGATGCAATTATGGTCCTACATGTGTTCCAAAGGTGGGACACAAATTGGGCTTTGGGTTTTTTAAACATACAGAGAGAAAAACATAATCATAAGTCACAGTGTCCACATAGTAAAAATAAATAATTTATCAGAAGAAGCACAGCAATTCCTCCTTTAGTAGATATATTTTTTGTGGCTTCTCATTTTTTAGATGCTATGACAAACAAAGTATTTCCTGACAATGAGATAATAAGGAATTTTGTAAAGCTTCTTAAGGTAGGGCTTAATGACAGAATGTGGCCATTAAAATACATTCTATAGGGTTCACAGCAGTGGATCCTAGGAGCCTAGCAAGTCCCCTGGGCAGGTTACTTATTATCCTCACACATAATAAATTACCTTCTTAGTGCCTCAGCTTCCTTATCTATAAAATGGGGATAGAGATACCTATCACATAATGGTGTGGTCAAGATTAGATGAGATAATACATGGAAAGCACTCAGAACTTTGCTCAGAACATGGTAAATAATCAGTGCTATTTGTCCTCCTTTTCCTCCTCATTGTAAATGCAGGCCTATATACCTTAGTGGTTAGCTGAACCAGCCTAAAGTTGTATCCACTTAGGAAGATTAAGCAAACAGGTTTGCATGGCCTAATGGAAGGTCACTCCTTCTGCATTGTGTCTGTAGGATTAAGAAGTACCCACAAGCCAGACCAATTTTTTTTTTCCAGAAAACAATTACAATTTCATGCTGACAAACAAACAAATGGAAGAAAGAAGGCCAACTTTTGTCCCAGAGAGCTTGGCTTGGCTGCTTTCTGCTTAAAACACTGAATGCAGATGCTATCAAACCCTGACATGGACATAACTTTTCTCATAAAACAATGATAAAATATCTAATTTTAAGCAATGTAATTCCAGAGGGAATTCTTTAAGGCAAGCTAGTTTCTAAATGTTCTCTAGGTAACAAAGCCAGTTGCTTTGCTATATGAGTTGTTGAGGTTTAACCCAATTCATTTTTGGAGAACATTTACCACAAATGATGGTTTTGGAATAGTTAATCTTAACCTAGTTACTGCAGCTAGTATTATCATAACTAAAGCAGGATTTTATCTACCAGAATCAGCAAAGTGTCCATTTAGGACAATAAAACTGTATCATCAGCACACAGAAGGATGTTTATTTTTCTGGCTTCAGCTCTTCTGAAGGTGGTGGCTGGGTCATTAGGTATAATGTCAAGAGAAGGGGAAACCACAACTTTGTGTTATCTCAGTTATAGTGATGTAATGTAAATCCTAGGAGATTTAGGGCCATTGCTGGGCATAATAAGAAATAGACTAATATGTCCACGAAGAGGAAGTACAGTTGGATTGGTGTTCAATTTATTACTGTAGTGATTTGAGATGATGAGCCTAATCAACTGACCAAATTGACCTTGAGTGTGATTTTGACTGACAAGTCTTGGTTCACCCCTCAGGTGCAATGGCATGATGACAGCTTTCACCAAAATTTATGACCTCCTTTCTTGGATTAGAGTCATTACCAGGAGGTGGATTCTATTCTATATTCCCAAGTGCTCCTTATACCCATGTGTAGTATAGGACCAGTATGGTAAATGACTAGTCCTTATTAAAAGAATGTGAGCAGAAGTGAATTGTATCAAAGGCTGAGATTTTAAAGAAATAAGAGGGGGCGTCTCCACATTACTCTTTCCCCATTCCCAGGCTGAATAAAGAGAATTCTTTGATCCTAGAGGATGGTGGAGCCACAAGATGGAAGAAACTTAGATCCCTGAGTTACCATGTGGAGGGGAGCCACCCCCAATCCAGGAATACCTACATTGGACAAAGCTCTTCCTGTGTTAAAACATGAAAGCTTTGGGTTTAATGTGTTACAAAAGCTATAATCACCATAAGAAAAGCAGTCATATATCTTCCAGAATCAGGCAGATTTTAAAATGATCACTGGGGAAGGCAGGTAAAACCAAGTAGAGCCAATCAAGGCAGAATAGTCTTAAAGATATTTTTTAAATATAGTTTTTTAAAGATTATTCTTGGGAAAACAGTGTGATTTTGTGACTAAATATTTCTGTGGGCTGTCTAGAAAAGTCATTCTTTCTTTTTCCCAATTCATCAAAGAGGAGTCATCCCTTTATGATGTCTATTGATTGTTAGTTCTGAGCTTGCCGTTTCTTCTCTAAACTTCCTTGTTTTGTTGGGCTTTGAGTAAATCCTAGTTCTTTATTATTCCTGGATATAATCCAATGATAACAAGAGGCAATGCTTGGTTGGGATTAGTTCTGGAATTTCCCAAACCCTTTTAGTGTAAAACAGAATGAAATGAAGAAATCCTGTTACCTCTCAACCTTGGTCTCATGAACCCCCACAGAGCTTTAGTTTTAGTTCTGGACACAGGCTCTAGAGGATGAGGCTCCCAGAATGCCCCTCTGTGGTGCTGGCCTACACCTAGCTCTGGGGAATGCTAAATTCCTGTCAGAGGCATGTTCTGTGCTGCAGAGGTTAAGGAAATGCCCAGAAAGTTGCTGATTCCACAGTAGGAAATGCTGTTATTAGGTGCTCCAAGGGGCTTTCAAAAGATTGTAGACTGAGGCCTTTTAGACACAGAGGATTGGGGAAGCTATACTTGGTCTGGACAAAACTTTTTCCTTTGTTGCTCAATTGTCTTACAAAAATGTGACTCTCTTGATCATCCAACTTCTTTTGAGTATATTTCTTCATACAGCTCCCAGCAGCTCAGAGGCCTGGTTTTCCTTCTAACCCACTCGTTTCCCTGTCTCACTCTACTTTGCTGGGTCCCTTGCCTCCTTCCAACCCATAAATGTTGGCATGACTCTGGGACACTTGGGTGGCTCAATCAGTTAAGTGTCTGACTCTTGATTTTAGCTCAGTTCATGATCTTGGTGTCCTGGGATGAGCCCCTCATCAGGCTCCGCTCAGTGGGGAGTTTCCTTGGGAGTTCTCTCCTTCTCCCTCTGCCCTTCCCCTACTCTCTCTAAAATAAATAAACAAATCTTGAAAAAGAATGTTGGCATGACTCTGACTTCAGACACGAATCTTTATGCCCAGTCAGTGCTTTTCCACTCCCCTCCCCACTATTTGAAATTATCCTATTTGTTTTGAAATTACCCTATTTATTTGTTTACTAGTATCCCACTTAGCTCCTTCAGTAGAGTGTAAGCTCTGTGGGTCAGAGACACTGTCATGCTTACTGGGAACCCCTAGGGCATAGAATAGCACTTGGTCCATGATAAGCACTCAACAGTTATTGAATCAATAACTGCCTGATTGAATGAATATATGAATTCAGAAATGAAAAATAGCATTTCTTAAATCAGAGATTAGGAGGAAAGGGTTTTATTGAAATGGGGGGGGGACTGAGATTAGAGTTTAAGATTCTTCCAGGATATTTTGATTGACTGAAATGTGGTCCTGTCTGCTACAACTCCAAAAAAGTGGACAGGTTTTGTTTTTATTCACCACTGAGGGCTGATTAAGTTACATTCTAATCCAAGCTAAGTCCCTCCCAGTGTGCGCATTGTGTGAACCTGGCTACTTACCTCACGTCGGGCTCAGCAGTGGCAGCGTGCAGTGGCAGACGGCCATTTTTATCTGGGATATTGTGCTTGGCACCATTTCTAAGCAGACTCACACAGCCTTCCAGCCAACCCTGAAATACAAGAGCAACTGTGTCATTATATAACAGAGCCTGGTATAACATAGACCAACAAACTTTCTCCAATTTTCTTTCTCTTTCTTCTTCAGTGTGGCTAAAAACATGTGTTATTGATTTGAAGTGGTTAAGGATCACAACTCCAATTTAGGCACTTCAACAGAAGGCTGAAGGTCTTGAGGTGTGGATTCCTGAGTTTCCTAGACTCTCTCCCCTGTCTCCCATTTCCCATTTCTTACTTGTTGTTTTCCACTTTTATACTGAGTTCTTAGGGCTAAATGTGGCACATAGTAGCTCTAGCCTCTCATTCTATGGGCTTAGCTCCAAATCATGCTTGTCAATGGTCTGACCCAGGTGCCATGGTCCAATTCCAAAAATTGGACTCCTATGTCATTTTTGAGTTCCAGTTGACACTCTGTGCCTCAGTTTATCTATATCTGATAAACAAGCTTTGGTCCACTTTTCCAAGTTCCCCTTCTAGTAACCACGAGGATAATATTTTGCTTATTCTAGTCTGTCTCCTCCCAATATCTAGAACCCTAACCTGAGGCCTAATCCAATGGCTGGGTCCCTGCCGTCTTGTTGAATGATTTTTCTGATGCTGAATATGGGGCTATCACCAGAACCCTCTAAGTGTTCCCTTTAGTTGTGTTTCGCTCACTATGAATTCCCCCAAGAAACTTCATGTAAACTCCCTGCGGTCCACTGATTCTCCAGATTGAGAGTGATATTACTGCAGCTCATGCTTGTCGCCTTCCTGGTTAGCACTTATGGCTGGGTCATTTCCCCACTATCTCTCATTTCAAAGGGCAGATAAAATGGACAGCTAGTCCTCCCTCACTTTCTGTTCTATATTACTTTAAGTAACTGACTCAACCCTACTGATAACCAAGTTTGGCTAAGGAGAGTGCCTCCTACATTCATCCAGAGCCACTGGGGTTACTCATTCAATTATGAGTAGACATATATGTAGATGAAACTATTATTATGAAGAATAATATATATAACTCTCTCTCCCACCTTCCTCCATTCCTGTATAGTTAAGCTTCAAGACTACCCAGTCAGATGAGAATGACTGATTTTCCCTCACAATACTGGAAGCAATGAAAATCAAAATGTTACTAAATGAAAGGAGAAGAAAGATAATAAGAAAAGAAGCTTTTGGTTCTGGAAATTCTGGAAAAAAATCTTTCAGTAAGAGCACATTCATAGGTTCTAATATTGAATATCGTTTTGAATTGACCGATAATATACGTCTTAAGTAGAAGCAAATGTTGTTCAGTCTTGAGTTATAGTTTCCTAATGTATTAAATCTGGTTTTAGTTTCTAACGTCCAAGTCATCAAGATCTCTAATTAAAAGAAAAAATATGACTGGGAAATCCAAAAGAAAGGCAGGCATGCTGGACAAATTTTAGAGTTGCCTAAGTTTTATAGTTTTTGAAAACAGATCTTCTGATGGGGGAGGGTTTGAAACATATTTGTCATTTTGCAACATTTCCTGGAACTGTGTGTATGTGGTTTTCTTTTTTTCTTCAGAAAAGAAATCAGAAAATCACTGAATATACTTGAAACCAGTGGTCACTATTCAGAACCAACAAGTACATTTTTCACTATGTGCTGGGTGGTTCCACATGTGTTTCTCTTTCACCTGTGATACACATAGGATATTATTTTTTACTACATTTTACAAATGAGGTAGGAGGCACAAAGAGGTAGAGTGATTTGCCTAAGGTTACACATCCATGGTAAGTATATTTGTATGTTGAGTTTGGAGCTGTGATGGACACTTAATTTCTAAGTGCCCGCTTTCCCAAGTTTCTCTTTTAATACTTGAATTCAAATGTTGCTAGAAGGGAGTGGTGGGCTCCACAATGCAACCCCCAGGACCACCCCTCACCCTTCCCAGGGAACCTCATAAGAAACAGGGATGGGTCCTTCCTTCGGTTACCACAAAGAAGAGGGGCCATCATTAACAGGGCGATGCCACATGCTGTCATGCAGGCCTATTTCCCTCATGTAGCTCCTTAAAATGCATTCCTAGGAAGAGCTATCTGCAAAGGGAGCACCTCTCTAGGCTCATTATTCACTCTGATCTACAAGATACCTCTTCCCAATCCTGGAACTTTAGAATTTTGAATGAAGTGCTGCTTGGTTTCCGTCTATTCTCTATGCAAGTAGCAGTCAACTTTAGAAACCATCTCTATTCACTTCCTCCACCCCCTGATCCAAATTTTCCCTTCTCCTTAGCTTGGATACAAAAAAAAGAAAAAAAGAAAAAAAAAAAAACTCCTCCTTCATTGCAGGAGCAGTTATTAGGGCATGCTTCAGAAGGGAAGGGGCTAGAAGGGGATTCCTGTGACTCTCTGAGATATGAGTACTCATAGACCAGTGGTTTTCAAACTTAAGTGAGTACAAAAATGGCCAGGGAGGTTTCTTTAACATGCAGACACCTCCCCCGCCCCCCCACTACCCGTGTCTGCTCACAGTGTCTGACTCAGGAGGTCTAGGGTGTACTCCTGGAAAGTGCATTTGAAACAAGTACTCCAGCACTTTGAAAAATTCTTTCTAGTTTCATGTCTAAGTCCTAGAGAAAGAGGACATGCAAATAGAAAAAGAAAAAGTAGTTTCTAAAGACAATCTCTGCAAGAATTGGGCAATGCCTCATGCAGTCTCTGCTAGATCGTGGCAGGAAGGTGTGGTGTTTGGGGAAGGGACATTCCTACTTCAGCAGGACAGTTGCAAGACAGTGGCGCTTGTTCAGGGCAAATCCCCTGCTGTCAATGGGCAGCAATAGCAAATCCAAGAATCTGCTTTGGCAGCAACAATAGTTAGAGGAAGATTTCCAGGAGCCTCACTGGAGTAAAGGAGAATGATGACCCACGTGTGGCACTAAGAACTTGCTTGACATAGACTCAGGGTAGCCCTGTGGTTTCTTAGAAGGATTTGAGGGAGGATTTGAAAAGAGAGGAACTTGAAGGTTTTCAGGAAAGCTTAACCAAACTTGCTCTAATGTTAGAAAATGCTGAGCTGAAATCTCTTGACGAGGACTCACTCTAGATAATTTTTATACTTAGTATTGATTGTGGGTTGAGTCCTATGCTTGGTATTGCCACTTAATAGCCTGACATGTCTCCCCTACTCCTATCCTCCCCACTTTTCTCAGTTCCCAATGTTCCCCATATTCTCCAGCTTCCACTCAACTGATCCTACCCCACAATATTACCTGTAGCTTCAAGGACTACCACCCACTCAGGGTATTAATGGACTGTGTTCTTAGAAGGAGGACCAAGTATGTCCAGAAATGCCCCAAGGCAAATTCTGATGCAGTTAAGATGGAAAGTAAAATTTCTGTAATGGCAATATTGCCTCTATCTTGGAGGATTGTTAGGAAGATCCAGAATGACTCAGATCCACAAAGCCAACTCTTTGTAGTGCTATAATTGTCAGAGATGATTAGAGCAAAGATTCAAGTTCTGCTTCCACTGGCTAGCTGCATAAATCCAAGAATACTCTTCCACAAGGGGGACCCCATAACAACACATTTAGCCCTCCCCACTCCCTGACAGCCACCAAAGACAGAGTTGGTACCAGATAGGTTGCCAGGCACAGACTTGTGCGACCATAAGCATCCTGCATGTTAATATTGGCCCCCATCTTCAACAATAGCTTCACTGTGTCCACTTGACGTCCAGAAACTGCATGCATCAAGGGTGTACATCCTGGAAGGAGACATTTCAATAGCCTTTAATAATATTTGACTTGTGAAATTTATGGGCAAAATTTTTTGCCCATATATGCTCTTTGCAGATAAATGAGCTGCCCTCAACACAAACCCAGCTGTTGAGCTACATGGGACTGAAGAGAAATGAAGATGATTGTTGCTACAGTTATATATGGGACCTAAGAGAAATGAAGATGATTGTTGCTACATTTATATAAACTATGTATTTTTTTCTAGCTCTATTAAATCTTCTGTAATTTTGCAGTAATTGGTTGATTAAAACATTTCGTGCCAATGATACAAATTCCTCATTACTACCTTGAGAATCAGTACAATTTGGGACTAACAGGCAGGTTTATCCTCACTTGGCTTGAACAATGTAGAATCTGGAAGTGTCTGGAAAGCAACTCGAGCCAGGCAGACAGTTCCAGCACACTTTTATTAGAGCTGGTAGGTGATAAACGGCAGTGATGGCAGCCTAGCCTCAGCTTGCATACAGTCTTAAGGAAAGGGTCCACCTTTGTTGAAATACTTCTCTGTTTTGGTTATTAATATAAGCCAAGGCATTTGGTTCTTCATGTCTTTTCTTTCTGAACAAAAACAGAGATGAAATTACACATTCTGATTAACTTGTAGGCCTGCTGGAACAAGCTAGCCTGGTGAGGCAGAATCCAGGGGCTTCACACTCCTTCAGGTGAAGAAACCAAACCTCAGACACAGTCCCTTGCCAACCTGAGACTTGTTTACAAGTCTTTTCATTGGCGATTCACACCTTCTTCCTCCGAACCTGCAAGCTGTGACCCCAGGAGATCCCTGAGAATGGACAAATGGCGGGACCGCTGTTCTCACCGAAAGATTGTGCTGGCAACCCAGTTGCTCTGCAAATCTCTCCCTTCCAATGCTCTTTGGGTAAAAGCAGCAGTGAAGCACTATGTCTTCATTAGTCACAATAGTTCCTTCTTTATTTCTTCTCTCTCCTCTTTCTCTTCTTCCATCCCTCCCTCATTCCTACCTTCCTTCCCTCCCTCTGTCTTTGTTTTTCTGTTTGCGGGTTTTGAATTGCTCTAGCACTGTTTGTTGAAGAGGCTTTCTTCCACTGAATTACACTTGCACCTTTGTCAGAGATCAGTTGAGTATATTTGTGTGAGTCTATTTCTGAATTTTTTGTTCTTTTCCATTAATCTATGTGTGTAACCCTCAGCCATTACCACAGTCTTGATTTCTGTAGCCATACAATTAAGTCTTGAAATTTGGCAGACTGATTCCTCCTGCTTTCTTTTTTTTTGGCATTTTTATTTTAATTCCAGTTAGTTAATATACAGTGTGATATTAGTTTCAGGTGTACAGTATAGTGATTCAACACTTCCATACGTCACCCGGTGCTCATCATGACCAGTGCCCTCCTTAATCCCCATCACCTTTTTAACCCATCCCCCCACCCAGCTCCCCTCTGGTAGCCATCAGTGTGTTCTCTATAATTAAAAGTCTGTTTCTTGGTTTCTCTCTCTCTCTCTCTCTTTTCTTTTCCCTTTGCTCATTTGCTTTTTCTTAAATTCTACATATGAGTGAAATCATATGGTATTTGTCTTTCTCTGACTTAGTTCGCTTAGCATTATATTCCCTAGCTCCATCCATGTTGTTGCAAATGGCAAGATTTCTTTCTTTTTTATGGCTGAATAATATTCCACTGTATGTATATACCACATCTTCTTTACCCATTCATGGAAACTTGGGCTGCTTCCATAGCTTGGCTATGTAAATAATGCTCCTATAAACACAGGGGCATGTATTCCTTTGAGTTAGTGTTTTTGTATTTTTGAGGGTCATAGGGTAGTTCTATTTTTAACTTTTTGGGGGGACCTCCATACTTTTTCCCACAGTGGCTGCATCAGTTTGCATTCCCACCAACAGTACATGAGGGTTCTTTTTTTCCACATCCTTGCCAACATCCGTTGTATCTTGTGCTGTTGATTTTAACCATTCTGATGGGTGTGAGGTGATACTTCATTGTACTTTTGATTTGCATTTCCCTGATGATAAGTGATGAGGAACATCTTTTCAATCGTCAGTTGGCCATGTGTATGTCTTCTTTGGATAAATGTCTGTTCATGTCTTCTGCTCATTTTTAAATTGGATCATTTGTTTTTTGGGCGTTGAGTTTTATAAGTTCTATTTTGCACAATAACCCTTTATCAGATATGTCATTTGCAAATATCTTCTCCCATTCCATAGGTTACCTTTCAGTTTTGTTCATTGTTTCCTTCACTGTGCAGAAGCCTTTTATTTTGATGTAGTACTAATAGTTTATTTTTGCTTTTGTTTCCCTTGCCTCAGGAGACATATCTAGAAAAAAGTTGCTACAGCCAATGTCAAAGAGGTTCTCTTCTACAATTTTTATGGCTTCAGGTCTCACATTTAGGTTTTTAATCCATTTTGAATTTATTTTTGTGTATGGTGTGAGAAAGTGGCCCAGTTTCTTTCTTTTGTGTGTTGCTATCCAGTTTTCCCAATACCATTTGTTGAAGAGATTATCCCTTTCCCATTGGATATTCTTTCCTGCTTCGTTGAAGATTGACCATATAGTTGTGGATTTATTGCTGGGTTTTCTATCCTGTTCTATTGAGCTATAGGTCTACTTTTGTGCAAGTACCATGCTGTTTTGACTACTATAGCTCTGTAATATAACTGGAAGTCCAGAATTATGATGCCTCCAGCTTTGGTTTTCTTTTTCAAAATTGCTTTGGTTATTTAGGGTCTTTTGTGGTTCCATACAAATTTGAGAATTGTTTGCTCTAGTTCTGTAAAAAATGCTGTTGGTATTTTGATAGGGATTGCATTAAATGTGTAGATTGCTTTGAGCAGCATGGACATTTTAACAATATTTGTTCTTTCAATCCATGAGCATGGAAAGGCTTTCCATTTCTTTGTGTCATCTTCAATTTCTTTCATCAGTGTTTTATAGTTTTCAGAATACAGGTCTTTTACTTCTTTGGTTAGTTTATTCCTAAGTATCTCACGGCTTTTGGTGCAATTGCAAATAGGATTGCTACCTTAATTTCTCTTTCTGGTGCTTTATTATTGGTATAGAGAAATACACCAGATTTCTGTCCATTGATTTTATACCCTACAACTTCACTGAATTCATGTATCAGTTCTAACAGTTTTTTGGTGTAGTCTTTTCAGTTTTCTATATATAATATGATGTCATCTGCAAATAGTGAATGTTTTACTACTTCCTTACTGATTTAGTCCTTTTTCTCATATGATTGCTGTACCTGGGACTACCAGTACTATGTTCAATGGAAGTGGTGAGAATGGACATCCTTGTCTTATTCCTGACATAGAGGAAAAGCTCTCAGTTTTTCCCCAGTGAGGATGATATTAGCTGTGGATTTTTCATAGATGGCCTTTATTTTGTTGAGATATATTCCTTCTAAACCTACTTTGTTGAGGGTTTTTATCATGAATGGGTGTCAAATGCTTTTTCTCCATCTATTGAAATGATCATATAGTTCTTATCCTTTTTCTTATTGATGTGATGTATCATGTTGATTTATTTGTGAATATTGAACCACCTTGCAACCCAGGAATAAGTCCATTTGATTGTGGATGATTTTTTAAAATGTACTGTTGAATTTGGTTTGCTAGTATTTTCTTAAGGATTTTTGCATCTATGTTCATTAGGGATTTTGGCTTGTGGTTCTCTTTTTAGTGGTGTCTTTATCCCATTTTGGTATCAGGGTAATACTGGCCTCATAGAATGAATTTGGAAGTTTTCCTTCCTTTTCTATTTTTGGAATAGTTTGAGGAGAATATATATTGACTCTTGTTTAAATGTTGGGTAGAATTCACCTGTAAAGCTATCTGGTCCTGGATTTTTGTTTGTTGGGAGTTTCTTGAATACCGATTCTTTTCTGGTTATTGGTTTGTTCAGATTTTCTGTTTCTTCCCATTTCAGTTTTTGCAGTTTATACATTTCTAGGAATTTAGCCATTTCTTCCAGGTTGTCCAATTTGTTGGCATATAGTTTTTCATAATATTCTTCTATAATTGTATGTATTTCTGTGGTGTTGGTTATTATTTCTCCTCTCTCATTTGTGATTTTATTTGAGTCTTTTTTTTTTCTTGATAAGTCTGGCTAGAAGTTTATCAATTTTATTGAGTTTTTTCCAAAGAACCAACTCCTGGTTTCACTGATCTGTTCTGTTGTTTTTTTTTTTTTAGTTTCTATATCATTTATTTCTGCTCCAATATTTATTATTTTCTTCTTTCTACTGGCTTTAGGTTTTGTTATTCTTTTTCTAGCTCCTTTAGGTGTAGGGTTAGGTTGTTTATTTGAGATTTTTCTTGCTTCTTGAGGTAGGCCTGCATTGCTATAAGCTTCCCTCTTAGAACCACTTTTGATGCATCCCAAAGGTTTTGGACCATTGTGCATTTTTTTTTTTAAAGATTTCATTTATTTGACAGAGAGAGAGCGAGAGAGCGTGCGAGCACGAGTCAGGTGAAGGGCAGAAGGAGAAGCAGACTCCCCCCCAAGCAGGGAGCCTGATGTGGGGCTCAATCCTGGGACTCCAGGATCATGACCTGAGCTGAAGGCAGATGCTTAACCAACTGAGCCACCCAGGCACCCCTGTGTATCGATTTTTATTTGTTTCCATGTACTTTTTAATTTCTCCACTGATTTCCTGGTTGACCCATTCATTGTTTAATAGCGTATTACTTAACCTCCATGTATTTGTGATCTTTCCAGATTTGTTCTTCTAGTTTCATGGCATTGTGGTCAGAAAATATGCATGGTATGGAGAATGTTTATGTGCATTTGAAAAGAATGGGTTTTCTGCTGTTGTAGGATGGAATGTTCTAAATATATCTGTTAAATCCTTCTGGTCCAGTGTGTCATTCAAAGCAATTATTTCCTTGTTGATTTTTCTGGTTAGATGATCTAACCACTAATGTAAGCTGGGTGTTAAAGTCCCTTACTATTATTTTATTATTATTGATCAGTTCCTTTCTGTTTGTTATTAATGGGTGCTCTTATGTTGCGTGCATAAATATTTATAATTGTTATATCTTCTTCTTGCTGGATTGTCCCCTTTATTATTTTAACTATTATATAGTTTCTTTCTATGTTTTACAGTTTTTGTTTTAAAGTCTCGTTTGTCTGATATATGTATTTACTATCTGGCTTTCTTTTGACATCCATTTGCATGATAGATGTTTCTCCATCCCCTCACTTTCAAACTGCAGGTGTCTTTAGGTCTGAAATGAGTCTCTTGTAGGCAGCATATAGATGGTCTTTTTTTTTTATTATCCATTCTGTCACCCTATGTGACAGAATTGGAGTGTTTTGTCCCTTTACATTCAAAGTTATTATTGATAGATACACATTTATTGTCATTTTATTACTTGTTTTGTAGTTGTTTCTGAAGATTTTCTCTGATCCTTTCTTGTCTTTCTCTTTCATGTTTTGCTGATTTTCTTTAGTGATATATTTAGATTTTTTCCTCTTTATTCTTTCCATGTTTATTAGTGATTTTTGATATATGGTTTGATATATTGGTTTGTATATAACCTTCTTTGCATGTAGCAGTATATATTAAGTTGATGGTCATTTAAGTTTGAACGTATTCTTTTCTCTTCTCCGCACATTTTAGTTACATGCTATTATATTTTATACCCTTTTTTGTGAGTTTCTTGACTGATTTTTTACAGAAATATTCATTTTACTGCTTTTGTGTTTCCTGCCTTTAAACTGTCACTTTTGGTCTCTCCTTTAATATTTCTTGCAGGGCTGGTTTAGTGGTCATGAACTCTTCAGTTTTTGTTTGTCTGGGAAACTCTTTATCTCTCCTTCTATTCTGAATGACAGCCTTGCTGAATAGAGTATTCTTGGCTGCAGATTTTTCCCATTTAGCACTTTCAATTTATCATGCCATTCCCTTCCAGCTTGGAAAGTTTTTATTGAGAAATTTCTTGCTAGCCTTATGGGCTTTCCCTTGTAAGTTACTGACTTCTTTTGTCTTGCAGCTTTTAAGATTTTTTTCTTTTTCACTATATTTTGCAAATTTAATTACAATATGTACTGGTGTAGGTCTGCTTTTGTTGATTTTGATGGGAATTCTCTGTCCTGGATCTGGATATCTGTTTCCTTCCCCAGATTAGGGAAGTTTTCAGCTATTATTTCTTCAAATAAAATTTCTGCCCCCTTTTCTCTCTTTTCTCCTTCTGTGATTCCTGTAATTGTTTATGGAGTCACTGAGTTTCTATGTCTATTCTTGTTTTGTGCAATTATTTTTTCTCTCTTTTGTTCAGCTTGATTACTTTCCATTACTCTGTCTTCTAGGTCACTAATTCATTCCTCTGTTTCTTCCATCCTGCTGTTCATTCCACCAAAAGTATTTCTCATTTTGTTTACTAAGCTCTTTATCTTTGCTACATTATTCCTTATCTCTGTATTAAGTGTCTTACTCGTGTCTTCCACTCTTTTCTTGAGTTCAGTGAGTATCCGTATGATCATTGCTTTAAATTCTCTACATGTTACTTAAATTTGTTTCACTTAGATCTCTGGCCATGGCCTTATTCTGTTCTTTCAGTTGGGATAAATTTCTCTGTCTCCTCATTTTGTTTGCTTCTCTGTGTTAAGAAACTCAGCTATGTCTTTTGTTCTTGAAAGTAGTGACTTTATGAAAAGGAGATCCTGGAGTGCCCTGCAGTGTAGTGTCCCCTGTTTACCAGAGCCTGGCCCTTCAGAAGAGTATCCTGTGTGCTGCTTATGCCCTGCTGTTGCATCTGAGTCACTTTTCCTTTCAGTGCAGTCCTCTGCACTGACTCTCTGCCTTTTGTGGGATGTGCTTGCTCTCTGTGGTGTTAGTGGGACCCAGGCAGGGCAGCTCTGAGGGAGCATGCCCACATGCCCACATGGGAATGGGATGGCAGTGTTAGCAAAATTTGTATTGGGCCGTTAAGTCTTATGCTGGATCTCCTGAAGTACTGTGGTGGCTGGAAGCTGTGCCCTGGCATCAGGGGGCATGCGGCTGGCTGGGTGCTGTGCTGTGGCTGGGTGGGGCACAAGGTGACAGTTGTGTACCTGGCTGCTGGGCAGGGCATGTGCGAAGCTTTAACAAAATTTGCCTTGAGCTGTGGGCCAAGACTACAAGTGTCTGTGCAGCCCCACCTCCCTCAGATGGCTCTATTTATAATGGGGGACAGGGGAGGAAAATGGTGCTTGCCAGTTCCCTCATTTTCAGAAATCAGTATGAACAGATCTGTCTCCCACTTGCCCCTGACATTATGTAAGCTGCCATTTTGTTGTTACCTCTCCACATAGTCTGCTGTCTCTTTAAGGGTGTCAAGCCAGCTATCACTTACCCTCCCAAGCTCACCCAGAGCTGAGTCAGCTGACTTTTAAAGCTCTAGGCTCCAAGTCCCACTGGTTTTAAAAACTCACAGAATTCAGCCCCTCTGGTTTTTAAGGAAAAAGCCTTATGGGGATCGGTCTTCCCTGTGTGAGCTCCCTGTGTAAGGGCCTGTTTCTGTGTCCTCTCCATGTGCAGCGCCCTCCCTCCTGCAGGTAGCTTCCCCACCCCCACCCCCAACTTTCTGACCTTCCTAAACTTTCAGAGACAGCTTTTTCTCTATATTTAGTTGTGGAGTTTATTCTGTCAGTCTTTGGATCACTCTCCAGTTTATTGACTTGGATGTGGATGATATCTGGTAAATATGGGATCGGGTGAGCTCGGGTTCCTCCTACTCCTCCATCTTCCTAAGTTCTCCTTTGCACCTTATTCTTTTTCAAAACTGATTTAATTTTAATAATTCTTTGGCTTTTCTATATAATTTTAGATAATTCTGTGTACAAAAAAATCTTGCTGGGGTTTGATAGAAATTGCATTAAACCTGTATATGAATTTGAAAAGCACTGCATATTTACTATCTTGAGTCTTCTAATCCATGAGCATGATGTCTCTCCATTTATTTAGATCTCCTTTGATTTCTGTCATCAGCATTTTATAGTTTTCAGTATACAAATCTTGTACATATTTTGTTATATTCACACCTAAGTATTCTTTGTTGAGTGATTTCAAATAGTATTGTAGTTTTTTTGTTTTGTTTTTGTTTGTTTTAGTGAGAGAGAGAGAGAAAGAGTGAGTAGGGGGAGGGGCAGAGGGAGAGAAAAAGAGATTCTTAAGCAGGCTCGATGTTGAGCATGGAACCAGATGCAGGGCTTGATTCCACAACCCTGAGATCATGACCTGAGCTGAAATCAAGAGTTGGACGCTTAACCAACTGAGCCACCCAGGCATCCCAAATGGTATTATGGTTTTAACTGTGGTGTCCATGTGTTCACTTCTGGTATACAGGAATATAATTTGTTTTTCTGGACAGTGTGACAGTGCTGAACTTATTTAGTTGTAGAGGTTTTTTTAGTAGCTTCCTTAGGATTTTCTATGGGGACAATCAAGCTGTGTGAAAGGGGATAGTTTTATTTTTTCATTTTCAATAGATATGCTTTTTATTTCCTTTTCTTGCCTTTTTGCACTGGCTAGAACTGCCACCACTCTGCTGAATATAAGAGTGAACATCTGTGTGTACACACACACACACACACACACACACACACACACACACACAATGGAATATTATGCAGCCATCAAAAAAATGAAATCTTGTCATTTGCAATGATGTGGGTGGAACTAGAGGGTATTTTGCTAAGCGAAATAAGTCAATCAGAGAAAGACAATTACCATATGATCTCACTGATATGAGGAATTTGAGAAACAAGACAAAGGATCACAGAGGAAGGGCGGGAAAAATGAAACAAGATGAAACCGGAGGGGGAGACAAACCATAAGAGACTCTTAATCTCAGGAAACAAACTGAGGGTTTCTGGAGTGGAGAGGGGTGGGAGGGATGGGGTGGCTGGGTGATGGACATTGGGGAGTGTATGTGCTATGGTGAGTGCTGTGAATTGTGTGAGACTGATGAATCACAGACCTGTACCCCTGAAACAAATAATACATTATGTTAATTAAAAAAAAAAAAGAGTGAACATCTTTGCTTTTGTTCCTGATCTTAGGGGCAAAGCATTCAGTCTTTTTTACCATTAAGTAAAATGTTATATCTAGGGTTTTTTGTATTTTTTTATAGATCAAATTGAGGATGTGCCCCTCTATTCCTATTTTTTTGAGTTTTTAATCACCAATGTGTATAAAATTTTTTCACACGCTTTTCTGCATTCATTGATATCATCATGTGATTTTTCTTCTTTAGCTGGTTAATATAATGGATTATATTGATTGATTTTGAAATACTAATCACACATTCCTACAACAAATCCCAATTGGTGATGGTATATAATTCTAGTTATAAATTGCTGACTTATATTTGCTAATATTTTGCTAAGGTTTTCTATATTTTACATTCATGAGGAGTATTGGTCTTTAGGTTCTTTTTTTATATCATCTTTTATATCATCTGTTTTCAGTATCAGGGTAATATTGCTTCATAAGTGTAACTGAGAAGAGTTTCCTTCTCATTTTTTCTGGAAGAGATTATTTAGAATTGATATTAATTATTATTTCAAAGTCTGTAGAAGATTCCAGAGAAACCATGTAGGCCTGAAAATGTATTTTTCTGGGAATTTAAAAATTATGAATACACTTTCCTTAATAGTTATAGGGGAATTCAAATAGTCTATTTCCTATTGAATGAGTTGCAATTTAACTTTTTTGAGGAATTGATCTATTTCATCTAAGTAGTCAAATTTATGTGTGTAGAGCTTTTTTGTTGTAGTTCCTTTTTATTGGTTAGATATCCACAAGGTCCGTAGTGATATCTTTGGTTTCACTCCTGATAGTGGTAGTTTGTGACTTCTTTCATTTTCTGTCAGTATTGCTAGAATTTTGTCAATTTTATTGATTTTTTTTCCAAAGAATCAGTTCCTCACTTCATTGATTTTCTTTATTGTTTTGTTTTCAATTCCATTGATTTCTATTCTTTCTTTATTATTTCGTTCGTTGGATTTATTTTGTTCTTCTTTCTCTAGGTTCTTGGGGTAAGAACTTAGATAATTGACTAATACCTTTCCTCTTTTCTAATAAATGTATTTAGTGCTTTCCCTCAGTATTGCCTTAGCTGCGCCCCACAAATTTTAAGATGTTATATGTTCATTTCCTCTCAAAGGCAGTAGAAGCTAGGATTGAACCCAAAGAGTCTGGATCTTGCATTATTACACAAGTGGTATTTAACATTTGTCTCTCCTCATTTTCCATTTCTAGCCCCAAAGCAGATGTACATGGAAGTCTGATTTAAAAACAAACAAGCAAACAAATAGAACTACTATGGATAATTAGGGGCAACTATTCACTTTACAAAACATTTTGCTGTCATGATAAGGAACTCCTAAGCTCTTCTTGGACAGGTACACTGGTTAAAAATCATTAATGATTTCCCACAAGTACTAGGACAGAAAAAACAATGATAGAACTTTTGTTATAGTCCAATAGATCCCTGGGGCTCTTTTTTTAGAAGCCTATTTTCTTTCAGTTGTTCAAATTGGCTCATTTCTGTCGTTCTATTTTCAAGTTCATTGATCCTTTCCTCTGCTTCCTCATTCTGCTGCTGAGCTTATCTACTGAATTTTTAAATTGTGATCATTGTATTTTTCAGTTTTACAATTTTCCATTTCGTTCTCCTTTATGTCTCTTATTTCTTTGTTGAGGCTTCCTATTTTTTCTTCTGTCTTGAGCACGCTTGTAATTGCTCATTGAAGCATTTCTTTTTTCATGGCCTCCTCAAAATCTGTCAGATAATTCTAACATCTGTTATCTCAGTGTTGGTATCTATTGATTGTCTTTTTTCATTCAGTTTGAGGTCTTCCTGTTTCTTGATATGACAAACAATTTTCTATTGAAACCTGGACATTTGGGGTATTGTGTTGAGTTAAACTTAAACCCTGTATTTTAGTTAGCTTTCTCTGACACTGCTCCAAAGGGGAGTAGGGGTGTGTGTGTGCCACCTCATCATTGCCAGGTCAGATTAGAAGTCCAGGTTCCCTACTTAGCTACCACTGACATCTGAGGGAGAAGACTCTTCATTATTAGGTGGTGGTAAAAATACTAATCTCAAAAAGGCTTCCTCTGACACCACCCCAACAGGTAGGGGTAGGGAGGCTCAGTAGTTGGGGGTGGAGGTCCAAGATTTCCACTTGGTCTTTGCTGGAATGATGGGGCTAGGGCAGCAAGTTTTAGTTTGCTTGTTTGCTTGTGTGTTTGTGTGATGTTTGGTTGGAGTAGACTCATTATTGTCTAAAAGTTTTCTGTCTTGCTATGTGGTCCCTTTCCTGGTTCTTTGGCTAAAGAGCAGGCTTTTGTGTGTGTGTGTGTTTGTCTGTGACTATTAGCCTTTCTGGGCTGTTGGATTTTTTCAACTCCAAGTATGGGATATAAGAGGCAAAAAAGAAAACCAAGGAAAGTTACCACCATGTCATTCCTTGGGTCCCATGGTCCCAGCTAGTCTGTCATTTTCTTTCCACTTTCCAGAGTGTTCTTATGTTTATATTATACACAACATCCAAGATTTTTAGTTATATTTAGGAGTAGGAATAGAAAAAAGTACATCCACTCCATCTTCTGAGAAGCAAATCTTTGCTTTCTGGCTTTAATAGTCACACTTTCCCAACATCCAATGCTACCAAAAATAGCCCTCTTTCCATACTCCTTTTTTAACTACTTGTCCTATCTACTTTAGTTATTCATACAAAGAAGTTGAAAGTAAACCCAAACCAACTAGCTTCATTATACAAGGTGATATAAAAGAATTGGAAGGTTTGTGTCCAGGACTATCATGTAAAGAATTACTAAAGGACTTTCAGCCACAGAGGCAGGATACTCCTTGTCCCTCCAGTATCAAAATGGTCTGTCATATATAATTTTATTAACATTGCTCACCTCTGAAGACCATCACTAAAAGAATAGGACAGAACATTCTGCAGAATTAAAAATGCATAAAAAGCTCACCTTCACTGTCACAGCATTCTAGGATGGAAGGGTCTTCCCGAATTACTGAAGTCAGAGCATTGACATCTCCGTTAGAAGCTGCCTGATAAACCATGGTCAGGTCGACTTCCTCAGATGAGTCACCTTCATGAATCAAACAGAGATACACTTAGTGTGTGTACCAAATTCGCTGAAAGAATAACACCCACAACATCTCCCATACAAGTGATTCATGAAAACTTCTCTGATGAATCCAGGCAGGAGGCTGAGTCATCCTCCTCACAAGCACCCTCAATGCTTCTGAAGAAAGGAGGACCTCTGTGGGCCATGTTGTAACATCACCATATATTGGGAAGGAGTCTGAGGGATTAGATGTCCTCTGAGATTTTATGATTCTCTGTAGGCCTTCAGGCTATTCAAAATCAGTGAGACCAGAGAGGAAAATGGGACCTTTATGTTGGTTCTAGGTTTCCCTCTTTGATCTGAAACATGTTAAACTTTTCCTTTCAATGACTCAGTTTATCCAACTCTGATAGAGATATTGTGTTCTTTATTTTCTGTTCTCCTGATGTACTCTCTACCCCATCCCTTCTTGCTGTGTACCCTGAGGGCTGACACTTGCTGACTGTATCACCCAGCCCCCCCTCGCTCTCTGGTTTGCCCAAAGGAGACACTGGCAAGATACTGGTGGGGAGAAGAGAGAGAGGTAGGGGATTTCTTTCTGCCTTCTCCTGGTGTAGTGTCTAACAGTAGCTGCTTCTCTTTCACCAGGAGTTTCCTCCTCCCCAGAACCAGTTCTTACTGGGTTCCCTTTGGTAACAAACACCACTCTCTCCACCCTGCCTCATCTCTGTATGTAGTCCCTTCACAAAACCAGTTGGGGTTTCATGACATGCTGTTTCCAGAAGGAACAGACCTATATGCAACTCCTTAGAATTTGGTAGCCACCTGTATTATACCTTTGTGCATGACTGAACCAACTAATAGTACTACCAAAGGTGAGAACAGAACTTTGGGTCAAGTGATGCCAGGGGAGCACTGAAGGGCTGGGAGGCAAACTATGCTCATGTGGAGACCCCTAGTGAGGCACTGTGCAGAGCCGCTCTGCTTTTACAGTTTCTCCCACACATAGCCATTATTCAGGGAAAATATATGTGTGCAAGAAAAGTTTTTAAAACTGTGTTTTTCTATGAATGTGGACATTACACCAGAAATACTTTAACGTTCTAATCTTTAATTGGTGGTGATCCTAACCTGTTGGCTGGGTTTCTCTGCTCCAGTACTTCTGGGAAGTCATTAGTGACTTTTTTTAACTAGGTGACCTGTCCCAGGAGGAGCTTGTTATTGAAAATGGTTCACTTATGACAACAAGCTGCTTTGTAAAGTGAGTAGCTGTTCCCTAATTTATCCACAGTAAATTTGTTGTTGTTGGGGTGTTTTTAAAGCAGGCTCACCTGCACATTTGCCTGGGGGCTGGAAGTAGGAGGTGAGAGATAGCAACGTCAAATGCCCCTTTCGTGGTAAGTATGAGGACTCTGGAGCCACACAACTTGGGTTCAAGTCCTGGTTTATACTAACTAGCTCTGTGAATTTGAAAATTACCCTCTCTGCACCTGTTTCCTTGTTCCTAAAATGGAAATTATGAGGGGTGCCTGGGTGGCTCAGTTGGTTAAGTGTCTGCCTCTGGCTCAGGTCATGATCCCAGGGTCCTAAGATTGAGCCCTGTGCTGGGTTCCCTGCTCAGTGGGGAGTCTGCCTCTGCTCTCCTTCTGCCCTTCTCCCTCATTCATGCTCTCTCTTTCAAATAAATAAAATCTTTAAAATAATAATAATAAAATGGAGATGATGATGAGGACAATTAGGACAACCACCTATGTCTATGTCTATGTGTTTACTCCAGAGATTATTCCATGGGACCATGATAGCAGCAGCCTTCAGATATTTGAAGATCTTTTTTTTTTTTAATTAAAAAGTTGTGGTGAAATGTATATAACACAACATTTATCATTTCAACCCTTTTTAAATATATAGTTCAGGGGCATTATGTACATTCATAGTGTACATTCAACATTCACATTGTTGAGCAACCATCACCATCAATCATTTTCAGAACTCTTTTCATCTTCCAGAACTCAAACTCTGTATCCATTAAATAGTAACTCTCCATTAATCCCTCTTACAGCCCCTGGAAACCACCATGCCACTTTGTCTCTATGAATTTGATTACTCTAAGGAATTATTTAAGTGGAATTAACAGTGTTTGTGCTTTTGCAACTGGCTTATTTTACTCAGCATAATGTCCTCAGGTTCATCCATGTTGTAGCATGTGTCACAATTTCCTTCTTTTCCAAGGTTGAATAATATTCTATTGTATTTTTAGACCACATGTGGTTTATCTGTTCATCCATCGGTAGATATTTGGGCTGTTTCCACCTTTTGCCAATTTTGAATAATGCTATCATGAACATCACCTCTTTGAGACCCTGCTTTCAGTTCTTTTGGGTATAAATTTAAAAGTGGAATTGTTGGATCATATGATAATTCTATTTTTAATTTTTTAAGAACCACCATAATGTTTCCCACAGTGGCTGCACCATTTTATATTCCTGCCAACAGCACAAAAGGGTTCCAATATTCCCATGTCCTTACAGACAATTGGTATTTCCTGTTATTGTTTTATGTGTTTATTTGTTTTAATAATAGGGATTAATAGGTGTGAAGTGATATTTCATGGTATTGATTTGCATGGCCCAATGATTAGTCATGTTGAGTATCTTTTCATGGCTATTTGTATATCTTCTTTGGAGAAATGTCTCCTTAAGTCTTTTATCCATTTTTAATCAGGTTGTTTAATTTCTGGTGTTGTTATAGAAATTCTTTATATATTCTGGATATGAACCCCTTATCAGATATATGATTTACATATATTTTCTCCCATTCTGTGGGTTGCCTTTTCATTCTGCTGATCATGTCCTTTGATGCACAAAAGCTTTTAACTCTGATGTAGCTCAACTTGCTTATTTTTTCTTTTGTTGTCTGCCCTTTTGTCATCATATCCAAGAAATCATTGTCAAATTTAATGTCACAAAGCTTTTCTCCTATGTTTTCTTCTAGGAGTTTTATAGTCTAAGGTCTTATGTTTAGATCCTTGATCCATCTTGAGTTAATTATTATATATGGTGTTAAGGTAAGGGTCTGATTTTTATTCTTTTGTACATGGCTATCGATTGTTCCAGCACTATCCTTTCCCATTGAATGGTCATAACACCCTTGTTGAAAATCAGTTGATTTAAATGCATGGGATTATTTCTAGACTCACAGTTCTGTTCCATGGATCTATATGTCTATCTTTATGCCAGTACTATAGAGTTTTGATTACCATAGGTTTTTAGTATATTTTGAAATCTGGAAGTGTTGAGAACTCCAACTTTGTTTTTCTTTTGTAAGATAGTTTTGGCTATTTGGGGCTCCTTGAGATTCCATGTGGATTTTAGGATGGATTTTTCTATTTCACAAAAACAAAAAATTTTTTGACAGAAGGTTACAAAACCATTTATATGCAGAAGATCTAGGTAAACAATACATAAATTCTTCCTTCTCTTCTTTCCTTATTATCCATTTTTTAATCTATTATCATTGGAATTTATATAGAGAGTACATTGAATTTCTAGATCTCTTTGGGTAGCACTGACATCTCAATATTATCTTTTAATCCATGAAACAAGGATGTCTTCCCATTTATCAGTGTCTTCTTTAATTTCTTTCAGCAATATTTTGTAGTTTTCAGTGTGTAAGTCTTTAGCCTCCTTGGCTAAATTTATTCCTAAATATTTTTTTTTTGATGCTGGTGTTGTAAATAGAATTGTTTTTCAAAGAACTTTTTAAACAAATTATTTTATGGTTTGTTTTGTGGAACTCTAGCAATTAGAAATAGCACTAAGCGAGAGTGACAGAGAAAAGGGTATTTTAAGTGTTAAAGCAATGTAAAAATATTCTGAGTCACTTAAGAGGTAGTGAGTTTCCTGACATTGAAGATGGCCAATCTTGGGTAGATGGCCACTAAGGAAGTGTATTATGGAAGGAATTCACACAGCATGAGGCACAGCATAAGGGGACAGGAAGATGTGAGAGGCAGTAAGGGGACAGGAAGATGTGAGAGGCAGTAAGGGGACAGGAAGATGTGAGAGGCAGTAAGGGGACAGGAAGATGTGAGAGGCAGAACAATTTACTTCAGAGTTCCTTCTAGCCCTGAACTATCATACTAAACAACGGAGCCATTAAGAAATAGGAAATGAAGGGGTTTCCACAGAGGATGTGTAGAAACAGCCAATTTAAGTTGAAGTCAATGCAAATAATTAGGTATAAACTTAAGACTATACAAAGAATTTCTGTGGAAATGAGAAAGTGGGATGAAGAAATTACATGTACAAAGAGAAGGATGAATGATTGTCTTGAAAGAATCTAAAATAGAAGCAAGAAAAATTTGTTCTACCAAAGGTCACGAAACCACTTACATGCGGAAGATCTGTATCTAAATAAACAAACAATACATGAATTCTTCCTTCTCTCCTTCCTTCTTTTCTTATCTCCGTATATATCTATCATCTATCTATTTTTCTATCTAGTATTATCTAACTACCATCTGGAGCATGTTTTCAATGGCTCTAGCCTCTCTAATTGTGTGAAAGTAAAACAGAGAGACTTATGTATGGGTGCATAAAGAGAAATTCCAGAATTCACACAGAGGGGGAGAGGCTAAAAGTAGATAAAATGGAAAAGAGACAAAGAAGTAGGAAGAAAGAAGCATGTGAATACATGTAAATTATGTTTTATAAAATGTTATCTATGTATAAATATGAAATATGTAAGACTGGAAGAACATGCATCAAAAAGTCAATAGAGATCATCTCTTAGATGTTCTTTAGAGCTTTCTATACTATATTTTCCAAATTTTCTATAATGAGTTTATATTCCTAAAAATCATCAAAGTAAACCAAGTTTTTTTTTTTCTTAAATGCTGAGGAAAGTGTCTTATAAGCTTTACATTAATCTGTTACTACTAAAAGGGTAAACAGAGCCTAGTGTGTCTGTAACTGAGAAAACAAGTCCTGGATATTTGACAAAGTTCTGAAAAAGAAAAAAATATGTGTATTTTTCTAATTCTGAATTCCCTAGATTAAACAAACAGGTACATATATATTAAGTTTTTGTTAAGTTTTACCTAAAAATTGAAAGGATAGACATTCTTGCAGTCATCTATTTCCCTCATTTTTCTGGTTAAAAACCCTAAAAGGTTTCTGCACGTGCCATAAATTATCCACCTAATCCCAAGTGCCCAGCTCTTTAACAGTGGGATTTCAGACATATGACAGGCTTCTAGAGATGTTTGGGATTTGAGGACCTGCCTCAGAATTTCTCAGATTTTATACAAATGTAGGCCTCTTTTCTAGAAGCTTCACAGAGTAATTCTGCCCTTGAGTTATTATTGCGGAGCTGCTTGGGAAAGCCATTGCCTGCATCAATTACTGGCCTATTTTGTTGAAATTTACCCAGAGGTCGGCTTGACACTTGGTCTGCTTAAGCTGTGACCATTTTGTGGAAGAGTCAGATCAATGTAAGGATAGACTGGGTGTTGCAGTTTCAAGAGTCCAGATGAGAACGGTCTTGAGAGGCTTTCTTCAGTTCATTCTAGTCTGAGGATCCTTGGGTGGCTGAACCCACCCTAGAATCACCATGAAGTCCAGGTCAGGTTCATTTTGGCTAACAACAGAGGAGTTTGTAGATCTTCCTTAGACTGTTCCTTATAGTGGAATTGATTGCCTGTGAAGAGCTGAAGTTTAATGATCCATCCATTTACTTGACATCTACCGTAGGCTAGTGAAATTGTGGGGACAAATGTTGCACAGGCTCTGTCTTTAAGAAAGACATGTCCTGGTGGGAAGACAGTGTGTAAATGACAACTGAGATACACCAGGGATATGGCAGGACAGAGGAAGAATCCCTTAAATGAATAGTTCCCTGCGCATCCCTCCTTCCTCCTGCAGGATTAGCCTGAGTATTCCAGGGACAGTGGAGAAAGTCCATTTCAGGGGTTGTGTGGAATGACCTGTATAGGGTGGGGAGGCCCTTCCACTTTCCGGGAGGATGCCAAGCCTACACTGTACCCTGGTGGCTCCATGTGACAACATTGCCACCCACTGGTGATGAAGAGTCCCTGTGGGCCTTGACCTGGTCCCGGAACCAGGATGGTACCAGTTCTGCTGGAGAGAATTAAAAGCCAGTCTGGAAGTCTCTGGCAGTGCAGAAACAAGTTTAAGATCATTGATACAGCTGGCTGGCATTGAAACAAAAGTAGCTTCATATGACTCATCATATATATCAGGTGACACATTGCATACATACTTGGAGGCACCGTAGAAAAATACTAAGAACACAGACCCAACCTCCGGAGTTTGAATCTTGGCATTGCCACTTACCTGCAAGTTGTGTGACTTTAGGAGAGTTGCTTAACTTCTCTATTCCTATTCTTCACTTGTCAAATGGGATAAGAATAGTAACTACCTTCTAGGGCTGTTCTGAGAGCTAAATGAGTTAATCCACACAAGGTGCTTCGAGCAATGCCTGCACAGAGTAAGTATTCAATCCGTGCCAATTATTATGAATATTACTTTTTTGACATAGATAGGGCTCTCTGTCTTCTACGTCCTCAATGAGACCTTTCACGTTGCTGAGCAGGCTACAGAGATCTTGTGAGCTGAAACATTTTGCTGTTTCTCCTGTTTTCTCCTCCAGTCCCTCAGGGTATATTGGCTGAGGCTTTTAAGAGTTTTTTATAAAGTGCCAGTCATATGTGAGGAGGAAAAAGAGTCTCTTTCTAACATTTAAAGAGAAAAATAGCTCTAAGCTTTCTGCATGTACCAGCTGAACAAGTTGAGAACAAGTACTCAAAGGAACTTTCATGCCCTGGGAGTGGAAAACGGGATTTCATTCTCTGGGGAGGAAGTCTTGCAACAATATTATCTCAAGGGTAAGTATCTGGCCACAATCAGACCTTTCTTAGTAACTGGATTTGTGATGCGGCACATGTTGTGTTTCTTTGAATCTCAGCATCACTGTGTCCCTCGGGGTGCTTCTTCTGACCTGTGAATGCCATTCCACAGTTGGCATCTCTACTGGACCTGGGGTGGTGGTGGGGTGGGGTGTGGGGGCACCGGGAAATGGAATTTGCTATTTTAAGAAGCATATCTGTGTTGAACTTCAGTAATGATGCCTCTCTGGAATGTATTTTCATAGAATGAACTTCATCTTAATAATACCAATTCTTAAAAAGTGAGATCTCAATCTTCAATGCATAGGGCGTTGAGGATAGGTACAGTGAATGGATCGATTGAGTGATGTAGCATACATGTTCAATGGGTTTTCTCATCCATTGGAGTCTTGTGGAAATCTCCTTGATGTTAAAATATTGTGTCAATAAGTTCTTTGGCAATTAGGCAGGTATAAATTTTAAATGAGTTTTGTGAAGGGCTGTACTAGCCTAGTTGGTCTTCGGAAATTGCAAAGTAAGCCAAGTGCTGTTATTTCAACCACCCTTCCTCCAATCTCCCTAACTTGCTTCTGGATCAAATATATCACTCCAGCTACCTCTTTCACTTCCCAGAAATGACAGGTTTCCACATCAAGTATTTGCCATTTTAACTGGGGACTCTGGAAAGTGAGGAACAGGTGAGGAGGCAGAATTTGTTAGCTAGGAGAACACATGACAACTATTTTCAAATACTGGAAAAACTGGAAGAGGGTTTAGACTTGTTTTCTGTAGATGCATGGGGAGAACTAGTCCTAATGGGCAGCAATTGAGCTAATTAAGACTTTGAATGACCAGAGCTATTCAGAACTAGAAGAGATTATCTTGTGAGCTAGGGTGCTTCTCATAACTGCCCATGTTTAAGTGGGTTCTGACCAAACACAGCTTTGAATGCTCTTGATTAGATACCTTTGTTGAGTGGAAGGCTCACCTCTAAGGTTCCTTTCATGACTGGTGTTCTATGTGTCTTTCTCACATCTGCTGAGAAGCAAGTAACAAATAACCTATTATTGATGAATGATGACTATTGGGCTGGAAGGGATTTGGAGAAGGAGGTCTTCCTTGGGTCCTCTAAAAGGCTTCCTCTGAGTAGCCCTCTACTGTGACCACTTACAAAAATGTTCCTAGTGCCTGATCCACTGAAAACAGTTTAAGAAAACAAACGTAGTTTGAATGGCATTGTCAAAGAGGGAACAAGTCTATCACCCTGCAGTCCCTCAGCTTTGCATTGCTCCTGAAGCCCTGCTGCAGACACATTCTGCCAGCTGGCCTTCCATGGATGTTCTTATTGTCTCGACTCTGCTTTCTCCCTCTTTATTAGTAATCCATTCCTGGACTGGACATTGATCTCTTACTTTACATACTTTTCTTACTTACTTATTTCTCTAAAATTGCTCTGACCCCAAAAATGTCCATATTTGCTCTCTGTCCATAGTCACAGATGGACAGTAAGTTCCTGAATAACTGTCTCATGTGTTTCTAAAGATGCCTGAAGAAATTGAAATGGAACTGTGGCAGACTTCCTGCCATGGTTTTGTTGCTTTTTTTTTTTTTTGGTAATTATTTTTATTTTTATTTAAATTCAAGTAGCCAACATATAGTACAGACTTAGTTTCAGATGTAGTGTTCAATAATTTATCAGTTGCGTACAACACCCAGTGCTCATCCCATCACATGCCCTCCTTAATGCCCATCACCAAATTACCCTATCCCCATAACCACCGCCCCTCCAGAAACCACCACAGTTTGTTTCCTATAGTTAAGAGTCATGGTTTTTCTCCCTCTCTGATGACTTCCCATTCAGTTTTTCCTCCCTTACCCTATGATCCTCTGCGCTGTTTCTTATATCCCACATATGAGTGAAACCATATGATAACTGCTTTATAAAAGGTAAAGAATAAAATCAAACCTAGTGAATAATCACTCTTTATATGATTGCACTAGAATTTTGGCAGTATGGCTTTGTCTTTATTACAGGGGAAAAAATCTCTAACATTAGATAGTAGAAGCTAGAGTAGTGTTGGATATATTGTAGATAATTGATAAATATGTTTATTGACTTAATCGGCATGTTCTTTTCCAATTGACAAATCAACAAGAGTAGAAAAATGAAGTCTCACTTTTCATAATTTTGGGGAAGAGAATTAGGAAAAGTGGTGCAAGAAGGTGTCTTCTGCTCCTTTAAACAATTTTATAAGGCGTATCACTAGGATTTTAAGTAGAGTTGAAGTAAATGAACAGCTTCCATCAACTGTCATATAGTATGGATATAGGGTTAAAGTAAGGCTGGTTTAAACCATATTTATCAGAACTTTGAGCATGTAATATTGTGGGGTCTAAAAGAGTGACAACAGAAGTTACTTCTCAGTAACTAAGAGATTTGACTTCTCAGTTAAATCTGAATCTCATAAAGAATCCTCTGTTTGCACAATGAGTGTATTAGCCAAGTGTGTTACTGTGAAACACTTTGGGTTCAGCTATCTATTTTGTAAATTGAAAGGGTGACCACATCCCTGGATCTCAACACTGGCTATACATTAGAATCACCTTGGGAACTTAAAAACAAAAACAAGGGGCGCCTGGGTGGCTCAGTTGGTTAAGTGCCTGCCTTTGGCTCAGGTCATGATCCCAGGGTCCTGGGATCAAGACCTGCATCAGGCTCCCTGCTCAGCAGGAAGCCTGCTTCTCCCTCTCTCTCTGCTTGCTGCTCCCCCTGCTTGTGCTCTCTGTCAAATAAATAAATAAAATAAAACAAAAACATATATACAATAGAATATTACTTAGCCATCAGGAAGGATGAATACCCAACTTTTACATCAACATGGATGGGACTGGAGGAGATTATGCTAAGTGAAATAAGTCAAGCAGAGAAAGTCAATTATATGGTTTCACTTATTTGTGGAACATAAGGAATAGAATGGAGGACATTAGGAGAAGGAAGGGAAAAATGAAGGGGGGTGGAAATCGGAGGGAGAAATGAACCATGAGAGACTCTGGACTCTTGAGAAACAAACAGGGTTTTAGAGGGGAGGGGGGTGGGGGGATGGGTTAGCCCGGTGATGGGTATTAAGGAGGGCACGTACTGCATGGAGCACTGGGTGTTATACGAACACAACGAATCGTGGATCACTACATCAAAAACTAATGATGTATTGTATAGTGACTAACATAACATAAAACAAACAAACAAACAAACAAAAAACTGATGCCCAAATACTATCTCCGGATATTTTGATTCATTTGATCTGTCATTTTATATGTTAAAAGATAAAAAGAACATATATCCTTAAAGATAATCACTGTTAAGATGTTGACCTGTTGTATGTACTTGACTTATGTGGCACCATGGGCTTTCTGCCCACCTACTTTCTTCCTGGAGCCTCTGTTCCTCTACCTGCCTGTGTAAAGTAATGAGGGAGTATGGAGAAATATCAGCAGAAGCTGAAGCCTGGAAGCCTGAGGATCTGGTTGCTTCAGAATGAGCAGTTGTGAACCTCTGCCCTTTCCATCGTACCCTTCAAAATCTGAACTGTCTCCTGCCCTCCCTTCTGGACTCAAAATGGACATGACTGAAAATGAGTGGTAACCCAACTCACAGGCTGTATAAATGAGAAGGCAAGTTCCTGAGGAGCAAGCAAAGGGGATAAAAAAAATCCAAAAAGCTGCAAGGCCAGGCGACAAAAAAAGTTCTGGAAGGTGCTACAGCACCCTGAGGTGCTGAGTCTCAGGGATAAGGACAGTGGTTTCATGCCTGTGGCAGCTGGTGGGGCAGGACTAGCTGACCAAGCTAGCAATGCAAATCTTAAAAGAGCTCACACTGTGATCTTTCCATGGCTTGGAATACAATGATAGAACCTGAAAAAAAAAAAAAAAAAGACTAAAATTTTCTAAGATCCAGCAGGAGTTTGGCTAATAGTAAGGGCATTTTGTTGCTTATTTATTAAGTGAATCTCTGTATCTCCCCCCACCCCAAAATCCCCTTCCATAATAAGGGACCAAGTCAAGGGTGATATTAAGAGGATCCAACAACTGGTTTATCAGAACCTCCATCAGAACGGAGGCAGGCCTAATAGCTGGAGTGGGATCTATAACTTTTTAGCTGCTAAATTGTGCATAATGTGTATGTGTTCCTGGGGAATGATCGGTACAGGAAGATGGGTGGTCTCTATTGATCTGAGGGTACCAAGATATTTTAATATTGTAACAATCAATGACTAGCAGTTCTGAGCATAGGGCTAGAATTACACATCTATTTATTTTTTACAAAAATAAGATCATGCTGTACATAAAATTTTTATTTTTGCCCTTTTTCACTTACTATTTGATCATAAATGTCTTCCCATGTCACAAGGTAAGATTTTAAAATGTTCTTTATAAAATGTGGCATAAAATCCCATTGACTGAATTTAACACAATTGATTTGATCATTTTCTTATTATAGGACATTTAAATGTTTTCTCTTTTTTCTGGAGAATCATAAGCTTTTTTGGCCATTCCAAATAATGCTATAATATTCTTGCATATATATCTTCTTCCACATCTTTGACTATTTCCTGTGGGCATCTTCCTAGAAGTGAACATGGGAGTCAATGCATTTGAATCTTTGTCAAACTGGCCTCCAGAAAAGTTAAACCAACATACCCTCCCCAAGCAGGGCTTGAGAAAACATACTTCATCTTTCTTAATGACGCTGTACATTATTTTTTTTAAATTAACATTGATGTGAAAGGAGAAAATAGTATATAATTTTCAATGGTCATTTCTTTTATTTTTCCTGAGAGAAAAGTTTTTCCAACTATTTATGGCCATTTTATGAATTATTTATTGGTGTCCTTACATCTTATTATTTCCAGGCATTTATCCTTATCTAATTGTTTTGAAATACCTTTTTATATTAGTAAGGACAGCAGTTTTTCACCTGTTATCTATGCTGCAGTTATTTTCCCTGTTTGCTACTTAAGTTTTCAGGTGTTTTGTTGGTTTTTGAAAAACACATCTTCAAAATGTATGGATATTGCATTTACAAAATTTATTGCATTGCTTTTATGACTAGAGAGGTCAGAATTTGTGGGACCTTAGGCTTACTTATATGTTAATATTTAACTATAATTAATGTGGAATTTCTAAACTATATTTTTGTACGCTATAATTTTTTCCCAAATAGCCAATTATTGGATAATTTTCCCTTTTCTTGCTAATTTGTAATGGCAACCTTATCATATACTAAATCATTATTAACTCCCTACAGGAGGCTCTTCCTACCTCCTGTTCACCGAAACTGTGGCTTGGCAAGCAGAGGCCCAGACCTGCCCTCTCTGCCATGGTGCACACATTAACTTGGGGATATAGCCAAAGTGCACCTCAGGCACATTCCATAAAGTCTTGTGGTCAGTCCACAGTCAAGGTTCTGAGCTTTTTTGTCTTTCCAGCAGACTTTTGAATTCTAGAATTTTTGGTAGCATATTTGAAGCAATTAAAAAACTTAGAACAACCCCAGAGTTAGCAAAAACTATGATACAGGCACTGCTACAGGACAACAATGTCTCCCAGTCACTATGATCGCATCCACTGTTACTGCGCCCTTAATGTCTCTGTAACTGTCTGAAGAACAGTCATGACAACGGTTAACAGTTACATCATGCTTATTATGCACCGGGCACTGTACTAAACCCTTTCTGTAAATCAGCTCATTTAATTTTCACCTTATGAAGTAGGTACTACAAATTATGCCCATTTTACAGATGGGGAAACTGAGGCATAGGACAGGAACGTGACTTACTCAAAGTCACACAGGTAGTAACTGGTGAAACTCAGAAAAGGCTGCAGGCTGCCAGGCCTCAGATTCTACCCTCTGACCCATGTGTACTATTGTATATAACTGCCTTTTCACTCAGGAGGCAAAGCTCTCACATATTCCAGTGAACTTGTGACCTTTCTTTGGTGCTGGATGGTCATTCTACATTCCATTCGCTCTAACAGAGCCTGTGCCCGCATCTACTCTCTGCTGCACAAGCTGCTTGGCTCAGCATTCTGCCTGTCAGACATCACTGTCCTGGAGTTTAAACTCATTTGTAGCAAAAATAAAATTCACGTATCAACTGAAAATTGGAAATGTATCTATGAAGAGTTGGTTGTACACCAGAGAGAGAACTAAAGTTGGTGGTAATAGCATAAAGATTCTTTTTTTTTCAAATAATTTCTTTATTTTTTAAAATAATTTTTATTGTTATGTTAATCACCATACATTACATCATTAGTTTTTGATGTAGTGTTCCATGATTCATTGTTTGTGCATAAAGATTCTAAAGTGAGGTTGACTGAATTCTTTTAGTTTGTTAAGATAAATATCAAATGACCAAGGAACAAATAATTCTCAAACTGAAGCACAGAAAAAGGGAAATTTGGCTAATTTCTTTTCTTATTTTTAAAGAATTTCTTTTTAAATAACAAACTGAGGGTTTTAGAGGGGTGGGGGGTGGGGGGCATAGGTTAGCCCGGTGATGGGTATTAAGGAGGGCATGTATTGCATGGAGCACTGGATGTTATTTGAAAACAATGGATCATGGAACAGTACATCAAAAACTAATGATGTACTGTATGGTGACTAACATAACATAATAAAACTAAATTAAATTAAAAAAAAAATCTCCACACCCAACATGGGGCTTGAACTCACAACCCCAAGATCAAGAGTTGGATGCTCTACTAACTGCGCCAGCCAGGCACCCCCTCAAATTTATTTTCTAAGGCCAGCAAAACTGGTAAAACACACACACACACACACACACACACACACACACACACAGGCACCTACAGAAGAATTCAACTTGTGAGCATAGAATTCTAAGTTTTAAATTAAATTCTACCAGATAAAATTCAGTTGGATATTGAAAGAATAATACACCATGATCAAATAGTTAATCATTTATAAAGATGTTTCTGATGAGGGACCAGAAGGCTTGCTGAAGACAAAGCACAAGCTGACACCCTGCAACCTCCCCCACCCCACTCCTGGGTGGGACCTGTGTGACAGTATTCCAGGGCTCTCCCAACTATCTTAATGTTAATACCTTGCAAGAGGGGAAAACAACCTTAACTTGACCATGGCAAGGGCCTCCAGTATCTTGTAGGTATCTTGCAGGTTGGTCCTCTTTAGCATATGAAAGTTCTTTTGAAACCTCCCTTTTCCTCACTTCCCCCAACGCCGCCCCCGTATGTGATCAACACTCCTCAGGACCCTGGTGCTGCAGCTTTTTCTGCCCTCCCTCAGCTCCTGTCCCTGTGCTTTAATTAAAACCACCATTTTGCACCAAAGATGTCTCAAGAATTCTTTCTTGGTCCAGCTCCAGACCTCACCCCACTGAACTTCACCTATATTCCAAAACCACAACATTTTGATGTATTGATATCTATTAATAAAATATATCACACCACTAGAACAAAGGGGAAATACATGATAATGTAAGGATCTAAAAAAAATGCTTAACAGCTGAAAGCTTACATTCTAAGTATGGTTAAGTGTGTTTATTTCTAATCAATTCCAAATACCATATTTAATAGTAAAACAATAGAGAAGAAAGAAGATAATATAAAACAGAATAAGTAAGAAAAAAAAAAAAAAAAGAGAGAGAGAGAGATAATAATCGCAAAGGGAGAGGAAAATTATCATAGTTTTAATAATAGCTAACTGTCCCAACAGTATCATTTGAATTAGGCTATTTATTTGCCTCAACAATTTTATGAAGTAGGTAGTATCTTTGTTCCAATTTATAGATGAGGGTATTGAAGCACAGAGAAGTTCAATAATTTTCCCATAGTTGGCAGAACAGGATTTGCCATTAAGGTTTCATCCTGTGCACAAGGATGGCACAAGAGAACTAATGACAAAACTATTAGAAGTGATGAGATTTGATTAAGTTAGCAGATTTTAAAATAAAATATAAAATATAAAACTAGAAAGTTCTCTGTAATAAAGAATATAAGCAGGAAATAACTTATTACAATGAAAATATAAAATGCCCAGGAAAAAATATTTTAAAATCTAACTGAGGAAAACTACGGAATTGTGTTGAGCAATATAACAGAAGAGTCGAATTCTTGGAGATATACGCCATATTCCCAGAAAGGACAAACTAAATAGGATAATAAATTTTAATTATTGTACAGATTCATTTGTAAGTTTAACACCATTTCAATAAAAGTTTCAATAGTTTTCTGGGGGGTCGGGTTCAGGAAAAGGACACTACTTTTAATTTGTAAAAACAAATGGATAACTTTATGCTTTAAAGAAGAAAAAAGATTATATTTTTCTTTTCTTTTCTTATCTACACAGAATCTCTCTAGAAGAATACATAGGAAACTGCTTATATTGTTTTGCTTCCAGGGAGGGGAACCGGATGGTTAGAGAGTTTGGCAGGGTGGGAGATTCTTCACTGGATATTGTTTTACACCTTGAACATGTATTAATGTAGTATCTTCCAAAAGCAAAAATAAATAAACAAACAAAAAAAAGGAAACAAAAAATGAATAAGAATATCCAATAAAATCGGGAAAAAAAGAGTACTGAGGGAGTTTTCCTCTACCAAATCGTAAAACATGATAAAACTATTAAATTTTAAAAAATGAGATTCTGCCTCAAAACCAGATAATTCCCAGAACCATGTAGAGAGCCCAGAGGCCTGCCTGGCACCAGTATGGACAGTGAAAGCTAACAGGTAGACTGGCTTTTGGGCAAAGGGAAGAGTTTTATCTGGAAGGTGACAGAACACCAGTAACAGAGGACAGGCAAAGTGGAATTAGTCCAAGTTGTGTGAGCTTTCCTGGAGAATTCATTTCCTTCTAATGTGGTTTTCCTGCCCAGGAAAATTCTGCTCCCTCCAATTTCCACAAAAAACAGTGGTGCTATGCCATGTATTCATTACTAAGGAGGAGCCAGCTTAAAGGGTAAGATGTTCTCTTGACCTGGGAAGACCAGTTGTCCATGTGACCTTATGTGAGTCACTTATAAGAATCACTGGCATCACGGAGTGATTACTCTAGGCCATGCCTAGTTCCAACTGCTTTGTATGTATTCATTAAATTTTTAGAACAATCCTTGTTATAACCATCTTTACAACAATCCTATAACCACCACTAGCACTCACTGAATGATTACTGTGAGCCAGGAATGGTTGCAGGGGCTTTGTATGTATTCATCAATTCAGTTTAGATAAGCAATCCTCTGAAGTAGCTTCATCTTAGTTTACAAGGTAGGAAAGTGAGCTGTAGAGATGTTAAATAGCTGGGTCACACAGTAAGTCATGGCACTGGCCTTGACCTGTTCAGTTTGGCTCCAGGGGCCATTACAGCATTACATGGTATCCCCATCAATACCTCTATGTTTCCAGTCTTCACATATAAAAAGTGAGGGAGTTGGATTACAGACTGAGGTTTCTTCCAATTCCAAAATACGACTGTTCTAAGTCAAAACACTTCCAGGATCCATCCTGAAATTGATTTCTGCTCTGACTACCTGAAACCAGATGCCTGTGAGCCCATCCTGACGCCTCTCTATATTTCCTGGTCATGCTGAGTCAGCCAAGTTGTAGCCAGAACTCTAGAACACCATTTTTTAATAGCACTAAGTAATCAAAAGGATAAAAGTGTCAATTCGGATGAATTTCGGGTGTCCCTCTCACAGTTCTTAAAAATAAGTTTAAAAAAACAAAACAAAACAGCAGACTGTGTTCTGATTTACTATGGTGAGTTAAAGAACAAAGAAATGGTCTCAAGGTTATTCACAATCAAACCACAGGATATCGATGTCCAAATAATTCTTTTTTTTCTTTCTGTCAAATGCTGTTTATGTGTGACCTTGTTTTCGGGACTGGGCTCCCTGAACTGTCTTTTGGAGAAACATCAACAGGTTGCTGCAGAGAACAAATGTGCTGAGTAGGAATATGATGAAGAACTTGGCTTCTGAAGCTTCTGTGATGGAACCCAAGCCTTGACCTTGCAAATCCCCAGCTCCTATCACATCAGCTCCACAGGTCACATTGCTGTGTAACCCCAACCTTTTAGCTGCGGACTCCTCTCCCAAGATGTTGGTGCCCTTCTCTGCTCCCAAGGCAGCCTGCCATGGAGACTGGATCCATTGCTACCCTGGAAAAGGTCAGGCTATCACAATGAGCAGTACCCACTGGGCAGAGCTCATTGCAACTGGACGTTCAGCGTGGGTTAGCCACTTCAGGGCTGTCAGCTCCCGCCAGTCCCACTTGAGGTGCCACTACCTTTCTTTTCCTTCTTGTGCTAGGAGTCACGAAGTGGTGGATGGGGTGGGCTATCAGAGACCACAAAGTCTACCTTTGTGGTGAAGGGGAGTGTGAGTAGGGCTTGGGTTTCAGAAGCTGGAGTTAAAATGGCAGCTTGGCCCTTGTCCTATGTGGTGCTGGCCAAGTCGTGTAACCTCAGACAACCAAAGATGGGACATTATCTCATAGGCTGTGTTGAGGTTCAAGTGTAAGGAGTAAAGAGTTTGGCACAGCACCTAGCACATGCGAGCTGCTTAATTAGCCAGTTATTGCTCTTCTTCTGATTAATGATGCTGATTGATATTCTTGGCCTGATCTCCTTTATCTCCCTTTGGGAGCTACTTCCCAGCACCAGCAGGGAGGGTGAGTTACTCTGAGTCCATCTTGGTGGCTGAGAAGCTGAGGACAGGCTGGGCTCACATTCGCTAGCTATATAACATTCATATTGCTAGAATACAACACTTTTTATGCTGAAATCCTTTTTGTATTGCTCGACTATTTTGAAGAAGGTGGTATTAATTTTATAATAGGAAAAAAAATCCCAGTATATTAAGAAAAAAAAAACCATTGTAAGAACTGGTTGATCTGCAGTAGTGCAATACCTGTCACTTCAAATTACCACTTAAAAAGATTTAAATGATATTGTGATAACCTGAGATGGAGACATCACCCTGTGGTACTTTGGCTAGGAATGCATCATCTAAAACTAGTCATGAGGGAGCATCAGACAAACCCAGAAAGAGGAACTCAGTATTAAAAAAAAAAAAAGAGAGACTGTAATTTCAAAATGTCAATGTCATAAAAGACAAAGAAGTGTGCAGAAATGTTCCAGAAGAAAGGAAATACAAGACACACGACAACTAAATGTAATACCTAATCCTAGACTGGATCAAGTACTGGAGGAAATGCTATGAAAGATGTTACTGGCTCACTAGACAAAATTGGAATGCAGACAGATTATAGTATACACACACATATGCATATACATACACAGAGGGAGGCAGAGAGAGGCAGAGACAGGGAGATGTGGGACAGGGAGAGACAGAGAAGAAAGCCAACAATAAAGCAAAGGGGGCAAAATGTTAAATTAGGTGAATCTGTGTAAAAGACACAAGCGTTCTTTATACTATTTTTACAACATTTCCTTAAGTTTGAAAAAGTTAAAAAAGAATTAGAATGCTATTAAATATTGTACATGTATATTTTAAAATTCTGAGGAACATTTAGAAATAGAAATATCTCCTGTGTAAAAGGACAGTCTTCCCTTTTCCTCCTCCCCAACAGACCCAATAAAACAAGATCATGGATGAGTCAGTGACATTTTTAAGTTTTACAAAGAGAAAACAAACTAGGGGCGCCTGGGTGGCTCAGTCGTTAAGCGTCTGCCTTCGGCTCAGGTCATGATCCCAGGGTCCTGGGATCGAGCCCCGCGTCGGGCTCCCTGCTCAGCGGAAAGCCTGCTTCTCCCTCTCCCACTCCCCCTGCTTGTGTTCCTTCTCTCGCTGTGTCTCTCTCTGTCAAATAAATAAATAAAATCTTAAAAAAAAGAAAACAAACCAAGGGCCCTTATTAGGCACACAAATCTATTTATTAGTTGAAAGCTAGTAAGTATTAGGTAAAACCACCATGATTTTAAGAGATAAATCAGAAAAGCTGAGAGGTAGATCATTCTTCTACAAGTGGATTCTCAGAATCAGCCAACACTCTGCCCTGACTGATAGACTTCCTGGTAGAAGTGCTAAGCACGACTCCTGGTTGGATGTGGTCTTCCTGCAAGATGGTATCTGTACACAGCTTCTACACCAGTCTTGCATGCCCGTGTGTCTAGAACCTCACCTTCTCACCTTGTCTCATATTTGGGGATAGGTGAGATGTTTGTTTCATACATGTTTGGTAATAACAATAGTTACATGCGTAGAAATTTTTTTTCAGATTCCGTTAAAATATCCTTGCATCCAAATGGTTGCCTTAAAGAGAAAATACATGAATATCAATTATGTGGAGTTAATGAATAGAGATGGCAGGAAAAGCTCAGTGTGGTGGCCTAGCTGACTTCCGAAAAAGGGGCTGAATAGAGGATTTGCCTTCTGAAATTGATCTGGCTACGTTGTGGGACATAACATCAGGGTTGACACAGACCTAAGGGACCTGGTGCACCTCCATTCCCTCGGGCTACCACTCCTGGATCCTCCTTGGGATGCATCCTAGGGCAGGAGGCCCCATTCCCCAGGACAGTAGGGCTGTCCTCTGGAGGAGAATAGTGACAATGACACCACTCTCCTAATCCCCAACCTGCTGAATCACTAGCATTTTCATGGCTCTCTAAGGCTGTGAATGGTAATTGTTTGGATAAGATTCGTCCAGGGCTTCCCTCCAGCTAGGCTCACAAGAGGAGCCAGGAGTGGACTGGCTTGTCACAACCTTTCCCAGGAGTTGGCTGATGGGAAGGGAGGTTCCTGTGCCAAAGAGACAGCAAGGAAGCAAGTAAGGGCAGGCTTCCAGCAAACCGGTTTGACTAAACTTGGTCTTGAGTGGGCAATAACACTGGAAAAAGAATTCTCTCATCTCTCATTTTCCCTCTGCTCCTCTTCCTTCACCAAAAGAGGGAGAAGTCTAATCATTTTCCAGAGGCCACAGATTATTCTGCTTCTAAACCTGTGGATTGATGATTTACCAGCTAATCTTCCTTTATCTGGACCATCAGTCTGAAAATTAATCACAGCCTTCTCCTCAGTGTTCCTGGGTTTTAGTCTAGGCACCCACTCAAGGTTTTTGAACCTAAAATCATCATGTGAGCCCAAATCATTCCCTCTCTGTCTTGACTCCTTTGCCTGGCTTTGCTCTCTTCCCAAACCTCTTTGAAAATTTGCTTACTCTTCCTTTGGAGGCATCTGGATGTCACACAGAATTTTCACTTTTGCTTCTTCAGCAAAGTGCAAATCTGTACACTCTAAATTCTTTTTGTTTAGCATTCCCATTTTGGATGAAAACTTGGAAATTAAAACCATCACATCTGTGTGTAGGAGCTTTAAAAATCCACAACACAATGGAAGAACAGCTTGATTGTGAAAATACTGCTTCATTAATTTGAATTTTCATTAATCTCTACTTCATTAAAATGTATGGCTGATGAAGGAAGAGTACTGCCTAGATCAGACATGGGTTTTGAAGTCAAGCAGATTTATGCTTGAATCTCAGCGTTGCCATTTTATCTGTCATAACCTTGGGTCAGTCATAACCTTTTAAAATTCCCTCATTGGTAAAAGGGGGGGAATAATAGTGGGGCAGATATGAGGGTTAAATGAGCTAGTCTACGTCCACGTGGCACAGAGCCTGGCTCTGCTAAGTGCTCAATAAACATTTGTTCTTTTCAAATGTCATCTACGTAAAGTACCTGCAGAGTCTGCACCAAGTAGATGCCCCTTCCATCTTCCCTCCCAAATGCCAAATTTCCCTCTAGTTTCAGTAAGAATGGATTTGTACCAAAACCCCAGTCACGACACTTTCTGACAAGGGACTTGAGAGTTGATATCTTTTCATGCCATGTAGCAAGCTAAATGGTGGCCCTGAAGATATGTCCACGCCCTAATCTCCGGAACCTGTTCATTTTACTGTATATGGCAAAAGGGTGGATATCACCTTATATGTCAAAAGATGTGATCAAGTTAAGGCTGTCGAGAGTAAAAGTTTATCCTGGATTATCTGGGTGGCCCTCAGTGTAATCCATGCGCTGGTACTATGAGAGAGAGGAAGAGAGCGTTCTAAGCCAGATGCTCACAAGAGAGACACACGCAGAGGACAAGGCCATGTGAAGATGGGGCACAGGCTGGAGTGGAGGCCACAAGCAGCCAGAAGCTGGAAAAAGCAAGGAAGGATTCTTCCCTGGGAAGTGCAGAAGGAGCAAGCCGATGTTTTGATTTCATACTTCTGGCCTCCAGAACTGTGAGACAATGCTTTTCTGTTGCTTTAAGCCACCCAACCTCTGGTGCTTTGTCAGGCAGCCCTAGGACCCTATTGCCGTGGTTGAATCTGCATCGGAGGGCCTTGCCCTCCTCCTATTGTCTCAGCACCTCTACCAGTGAAAAGCCTGTGGGGTGGGCCCCAACCCCCTCAGGTGTCCACAAACACACTGTTCATCAAACACGTTACCTCCCAGGCCCTGGGCAGGGCCAGGTGTAGGCAAGACCCTTGGGAACGTTTGTCCAGCTCCCATTCTCTCTCTGGGGCCTCAGGTTCCTCCTTCAGGCATCGCAGACCTTTTCCTTCCACAATTACAGACAAAGCTTAAAAATGCAAATCTCTTCAGTTATATAACCTCTCTACTGCAGTAGGAACCTTTGTGTTCCGTAGTAAATGATTTTACTACAGGTCCTTTCCTGCATGTGGGCTTTGAGAGGGAAGACAGCCAGGAAGAGCACGTGGGACCAGAAGCAATGTTGCTATGGTGAAAGCAAACAGCACAAAGAGCAGGAGTGGAGAGCTCTGAAGACCCAGGCTTTCTGTGTCACAGTTTCACGAAGCAAGCCAAAAACCCGGCTCTCATGCCTTTGGCCAGTCAGAGAACCAGATCTTTAAGCCTCCCAGCAGCCCTGCCCCTGCACATTTTTCAAACCCAGAGATCAGTCTGCCCAGGTGCATGCAAATGAGAAGAAAACTGAGACAGAACATGGGCAACTGCCATCCATCCCTACGCCCCTACCTCTACCAAAGAGAAATAGAGAAAAATGCCATTGGAGGGATTCAGACTTAGCACATCCACATCATTTGAGCCCTGAAGGTCATTCTGTGTCGTATTTTTCAAGTGCTAACTAAGCATTCTCTGGGAACCCATAAACCAGAGCAGCCTGAGCCCTACCACCACCCCATCGTAGCTCCTGGGGCCAGAGACCACCCATGAAGAGAAATTTCTCATTGTTCTATTGTCTGGAGAGTGAACACCTGGGGCTCAATCCCCTCTATTACTCATTAGCTGGGGGTCTTAGTACAAACAGGGCCCGCCTTTTAACCTCTCTGTGCTTTACTCTTTCCACTTGGAGATGTTAGGGGGATGGGTTGGATGAGTGGTTCTCAATCTTTGGGGTACATGAGATCTTCCTGGGGAGCTTTTGTTAGGCCACACCCCACACCAGTTAAACTGGAGATCTAGGCATCAGCATTTTCAAAACCTGTCCATGTGATTCTCATGTGCGGCTAAGTTTGAGAACCAGTGGATTACACGACTTCTAAGATCCTTCCAGATACTGAGCCCTAAATAAAGCCCACATTCAGCTTATAAAAAGTCACTTTGCCATGGTTTGCCCAACAACATAATATTGGTATTTGAAATCTATATAATGGTCTAAACCGTTATGGCCTTTCATGCTTTTAAGAGGGTGGAAGGGTTAATGTGATAACAGAACTATTCAGGTATCATTTAGTTTATTATTCTAGGGGATTGCTCTGAATGGTACCCTGGAGTTCTGAAAAAATATTAAAGTTTTCTAGTCAACTAGTATTAACCAAACTCTCATTTGTTCTGAGGACGGATAAATTCAAGCTGGAGATAGAGAAGCGAAGAGCCTTTCACGTTTGAGGAACTCACAGTCCAAGCTAGTAATAATTATAATAGCAACAATAATAAAAAAAGCAGCCACAATTTTAAGGTACTTATGGCACATTAAGCAATGTGACTGGTGCTTTTTACAAATTATTTTATGTTCTCACAACAACCTTCCTAGGCCAGCATTATTTCCTCCATTTTATTGCTGAGGAAAATAAGGCCCAGAGAGGTTAGGTAACTTGCAAAGGTCACACAGTTAAGAAGTCGATCTGCCATTCCAGCTTGTGCTATTTCCACCATACTGCGGCACATCTAGAAAGAAAGGCTCGAGAACTAGAGATAGAGGTGGCAGGGAGAAGGTTAACTTTGACGAGGGAGAGCCAGGACTGGGGTGGAGGAAATGCTGTGAATTGCTCACATGAAAGATGCTATAAGAAAATAAATATTACAAATTAATATGTTGACTAGTTATGTTTTAGGCTCAGTCCTGTAAGGAGACACAACCCTAGAACACAAGGAATTCTTTATGAAGGGCCAGCTCTTCGCAGTTGGTTCCAGCTTCCTCAAATTAGGCTTACAAAATAAATCCACTGTGCTCCTCTCTGGATTGCATAGCTCAGCAATGTCATTTTTCAGCCAGTATTAGGTCTTTGGATATAGGCATATTTTCACTTTTCCTGATTGTCTTCAGTGATATAAGACATACGCAAGGGAGAGGATGGTCGTGGGCACGGCCATGACAGTCATTTTCTCTACGGTGTTCATCGTCCAAGGCAGTGTGAACCAGCACATTCTGAAGGTGCACACACACACACACACACACACACACACACACACAATTCAAAATGAGGTAAGGAGTGGAGATCAATCTGTGTGTCTGTGTATACCTGTACATACAGTTACTCAGAGATCTAAATGTAAATCTAATATTTGAGAAAGCACTGCACTAAAATAATTCACCCATGAAACCAGATGTAGCTTGAAGGATAGTAAACACAGTATGGCCTAAAGCAGGAAAAGGGAAAAAGAAAGAAGCAATGAATTTTCTTAATGAGGCTTTCACAAATCACCATTTTCATGTTGTACCCAAAACAAGGAAATGACCAAAGAATTTTAGGATCCTGAAGAATACTCACAGGTTAACAGAAAGTGGTTTAGGTAACAGATTATTTTTTAAAATATTCTAAAAAAAATCTATGACATTTACAGAGTGGAAATTTCCTGTACATGCATAGAAAAGGTGCATAATTGCACAAAGGTATTATGTATACATACATGTAAACACTTCACATGCAAAATGTATACACATAAACTACATGGCTGAATACATGGTTTTTATGAGGATGGGTTGATTCCACAGCAATCTTTTCATGTGGAAAATGACCTCCACTCTGCAAGTTATGAGTAAGAAAGATATATCCCGTCATTACAAATAATAACATAGTGATAAGTCATACCACAACCCCGGATGAGATAATATATCACTACAGCATAAATCTAGGTTAACATCTATTCCTAAAAGGGAATCAAGAAGTATTTATGAAACTGGAGCAATGAGATACTGGGTTAATAGACTGAAAAGAGATACGTGATTTATTCTTTTTATATTACTTCCTATAACATTTTTTGAGAAGATTTGAAAAAAATCAAATGAGAATAAAGATGATTGTATCTGAAATAGCTGGTGTGCTTGAAATCCAATTTTTAAAATTTGTAGATCAGAATATTTTAACAAGACAAACAGACCAGAAGCTTATTTTTCCCTTCCAAATGCTTATCAAATACGAAGCGAACATTTAGAACAGGTTTTCTATGTGAAATCCTCTTTTCTCTCTTGCTCTCTCTCTCTCTCCTCTCTCTCGCTCTCTCTCTCTCACACACACTACTCTCTTTCCCTTTAGAATTGCAAAATCTCAACTACTGAACTAAAGATGCGAAGAACCAAAAGGATGTATGAAAACAGCGTTTTTACCTTTTTGCTGATCAAACACGGATGGAGTGCTGAAATCCATGGTTGCCTGTCTCATCATTTATCATCAGAATGGCAAAAAGCATCCAGGTTTCTAGACAGGAAAAAAACACCACCTCACATGTTATAGTCAACACATCAGTCAGATACAGACAGCATCAGTCGCCAAGACCTCTGTTTGAGAATTAAATGTGCATTAGAGCTGCAGGTTGTTGTCAAGGCAAACGATGGTAATAAGTAAATGTTATTCCTACAATACCTGCCAGAAAAAAAGAGTTACTTCTTAATGGCTCCATTCATCAGCTAAGCTTGTGGGTAATTATCATACACCGTCCGACCCCCAGCAAATAAACAAAAAAGCTCAAACTCGAAAACACACCATTTGCAGGGGGCCACCTGCCTTGGATCAGAGCCAGGAAAACACTGGAGGTCACGGAGCTTCAGCAGCTGGAATGTTGCTTTAAACCAAAAGAAATCTCAATGGGTGAGTGAGGATTCACAGGGCCAGACGGAGCATGTGCAAAGCTGCCAATGCAGTTGGATTCAGCTGTGTTCTTGGTGGAGTGCGAGCTGCATTTGGGTCATGTGAGCGGAGAGTGCCATCTCAATGGACTAGGACGTAAATAGTGTAGCAGGAAGCTGCTGGCCATGTGCGGTATGGAGTGAATACCCGTTTTCCTAGCTCATCTGCAGTGTCCCCCTTCAGCTAGCTTCCGTCTCCAAACGACAGGGAGGATAAGGGGAAGCAAGTGGCATTTGAAAGGTTAGATTTCAAGGCTCAGAAACCCATGACAATGAAATTAGAACAGTCTGCAATCGCAAGGGTGTTCAGTGCAGTATTATCTGTGGTGGAAAAAACCCCAGAAAACACCAGAATGTACATCACTTGAGGAACAGTTGAATAAATGATAGTAAATTCATCTCTAGATTAAAAAATGTGAGGTAAATCTCTCTCTGTATTCATCTGGTAGGATGTCTCTAATCTATTGTTAAATGAAAAAAAAGTTATATATTTCATTTGTTCACATTTCTATAAAACCAAAACCACCCACTGTATATGTAAATATATTTATATATGTTCTAAGGAACATCAAGGAAGATGTAGAAAGATACTCACTAAACTGTTAGTATTGGTTACCTCAGGGGATTGCAATTAAAGTAGTAGATTTCTAACTCCATCCACCTTTGTACTTTTAGTCTTATAACAAATGTCTATTATTTTTTTACTTGTCATTAAAAATCTGATGTAATAAATTCAAAGAAAACTAACAAAGCTCTATACTCAAGATAATTTGATTTTGGGCTAAATCACACAGCCATACAACAGGTGCTCACCTAAACGCTGTTGAAAATGGTAATATTTTCTTTTTAACTTTGTGTGTGCATGCGGAAATGAAAGCAGAAACCGTTTTTCTTCATATATGACCATAATTTGTTTTGATATGGACTGATAAAATTTATGACGTGTTCTTCGATAGACAAGCTTTTCTTATCTCTTGCTTCTTATATTTTCTCACTGCCTTATCGTTTATTTTCCATTAAACACATCATCTGGCCTCAATTCCCTGTGGCAATATTGCTGCTCACTTACCTTTCCCACATCAGCCCCTCCCCCCAAAATGCCCTGCGTTCTTTTTATTTAAAACACGAGCAGAACCTACTTCTCATAAATCATTATGCAAAATGTGCTCCATAAGTAAATCTCTTAAATTTCCCAGTGCTGTTTTTTCGCATTAGCCATGAAAGCCGAAGCGAGAAGGCTCAGTGACTGGCAAATAAAGTGACTCATACTAGTATATACCCAGCTAAGGAAAGATGGCTCAAGCTTGCCCAGATGACTGAGGCAAAAGGATTTAGATTAATTTCCTTTTCATTCGTTTGTTCATTGATTCATCAATTGCTATGGAAGGATTACCACATTCCAGTCAATTCTATAGGCTCATGATGATGCAGGTATGAGCAAGGTCTCCACACTCAATGATCTTAACACTCTTGGGTGCAACTTCTGCTTCTGGCCAAGGTGGAGTCATAGGGACTGGATTTACCTACTGTGTAAACAACTAGAAAATTGGCAAAATATCTCAGACAATGGTTTTCAGATAGCAGGTAGTGATTCCTGGAAGAAGAGAAACAGATGAGCTGAGTCTGATGGGTCCCCAGCTGATTGCCTATAGGGTCTCTAGGCTGGAGCTCAGGGAGGGTGCAGCGGGCTCAATGGTGGTTCCCCCATAAGATGCATCCACGTCTTAATCCTCAGAACCTGTGAAAGTGACCTTATTTGGAAAACGGGTTTTTGCATATGTAATTAAGTTAAGGATTTCGAGTAGAAATCATCCTAGATTATCTGAGTGGGCCCTAAATCCAATGACAAGTGTCCTTAGAAGAGTCACACAAAGAGAAGGGGAGGTCATGTGACCAGAGATTGGAATGATGCAGCCACAAGCCAGGTACCCTTGGAGCAACTAGAAACTTCAAGAGGCAAGAAACAGATTGTCCCCTGGAGACTTCAGAGGGAGCACAACACATTCCCTGGTTGATTGATTTTTGAACTTCTGGTCTTCAGAAGTGTGGGAGAATAATTTCTGTGTTTTCAGCCAAGTTTGTGCTAATTTGTCACAGCAGTGTCAAGAAATTAACACAGAGGAGGTACTGAAAATAAATGCAAAGTCTCAATAATTGTTACATTTCTGCACCCATTTATAATGTTACCAAAAACCAAATTAAAATATAGACAATTTCATGTGGGTAGAAGGGCTGTTTGGGGCTCATTTTGAAGAAAGGCAGTCAAATAGAGTGGAAAGGATATGAGTTTGAGCTTGTTTCTCATTCGCTGTGTGATTAAAGCAAGTTACAGAACTTTCAGAGCCTCACTGTCTTAATCTGTGGCAAGAAAACACCACCTCCTAACTTCTCATGAGAGATATTATTGTTGAGTCTGCTCCCGGGCTTCGAACATAGAGAAAATTCTTGCTATCCAACTAAAGCCAAGTGTAAGATAACATTTGGTTTATTCCTAGGTATCTTATGGTTTTGGTTACAATTGTAAATGGGATCGACTCCTTAATTTCTCTTTCTTCTGTCTTATCATTGGTGTATAGAAATGCAACTGATTTCTGTGCATTGATTTTGTATCCTGCCACTTTACTGAATTCCTGTATGGGTTCTAGCAGTTTTGGGGTGGAGCCTTTTGGGTTTTCCACGTAAAGTATCATATCATCTGCAAAGAGTGAGAGTTTGACTTCTTCTTTGCTGATTTGGATGCCTTTGATTTCTTTTTGTTGTCTGATTGCTGTGGCTCGGACTTCTAGTACTATGTTGAATAGCAGTGGTGACAGTGGACATCCCTGCTGTGTTCCTGACCTTAGGGGGAAAGCTCTCAGTTTTTCCCCATTGACACTATTGGTGGGAATGCAAGCTGGTGCAACCACTCTGGAAAACAGTATGGAGGGTCCTCAAAAAGTTGAAAATAAAGCTACCCTATAACCCAGCAATTGCACTACTGGGTATTTACCCCAAAGATACAAATGTAGGGATCCGAAGGGGTACGTGCACCCTGATGTTTATAGCAGCAATGTCCACAATAGCCAAACTGTGAAAAGAGCCAAGATGTCCATCGACAGATGAATGGATAAAGAAGATGTGGTATATATACACAATGGAATATTATGCAGCCATCAAAAGGAATGAGATCTTGCCATTTGCAACGACGTGGATGGAACTGGAGGGTGTTATGCTGAGTGAAATAAGTCAATCAGAGAAAGA
>NW_027397085.1:19497188-19508176 GCF_003265705.2 Callorhinus ursinus | reverse complement strand
TCAAAGGCATCCAAATCGGCAAAGAGGAAGTCAAACTCTCACTCTTTGCAGATGATATGATACTGTACGTGGAAAACCCAAAAGACTCCACCCCAAAACTGCTAGAACTCATACAGGAATTCAGTAAAGTAGCAGGATATAAAATCAATGCACAGAAATCAGTGGCATTCCTATACACCAACAACAAGACAGAAGAGAGACAAATCAAGGAGTCTATCCCATTTACAATTGCACCCAAAACCATTAGATACCTAGGAATAAATCTAACCAAAGAGGCAAAGGATCTGTACTCAGAAAACTATAAAATACTCATGAAAGAAATTGAAGAAGACACAAAGAAATGGAAAAACGTTCCATGCTCATGGATTGGGAGAATCAACATTGTGAAGATGTCAATGCTACCTAGAGCAATCTACACATTCAATGCAATCCCCATCAAAATACCATCCACTTTTTTCAAAGAAATGGAACAAATAATCCTAAAATTTGTATGGAACCAGAAGAGACCCCGAATAGCCAGAGGAATACTGAAAAAGAAAAGCAAAGCTGGCAGCATCACAATTCCGGACTTCCAGCTCTATTACAAAGCTGTCATCATCAAGACAGTATGGTACTGGCACAAAAACAGACGCATAGATCAATGGAACAGAATCGAGAGCCCAGAAATGGACCCTCAACTCTATGGTCAACTTATTTTTGACAAAGCAGGAAAGAATGTCCAATGGCAAAAAGACAGCTCTTCAACAAATGGTGTTGGGAAAATTGGACAGCCACATGCAGAAGAATGAAACTGGACCATTTCCTTACACCACACACAAGAATAGACTCCAAATGGTTGAAAGACCTAAACGTGAGACAGGAGTCCATCCAAATCCTAAAGGAGAACACAGGTAGCAACCTTTTCGACCTTAGCCGCAGCAACTTCTTCCTAGAAACATCGCCAAAGGCATGGGAAGCCAGGGCAAAAATGAACTATTGGGATTTCATCAAGATAAAAAGCTTTTGCACAGCAAAAGAAACAGTCCACAAAACCAAAAGACAACCGACAGAATGGGAGAAAATATTTGCAAACAACATATCAGATAAAGGGCTAGTATCCAAAATCTATAAAGAACTTATCAAACTCAACACCCAAAGAACAAATAATCCAATCAAGAAATGGACAGAAGACATGAACAGACATTTCTCCAAAGAAGACATCCAAATGGCCAACAGGCACATGAAAAAGTGCTCAACATCACTCGGCATCAGGGAAATCCAAATCAAAACCTCAATGAGATACCACCTCACACCCGTCAGAATGGCTAAAATTAACAAGTCAGGGAACGACAGATGTTGGCGGGGATGTGGAGAAAGGGGAACCCTCCTACGCTGTTGGTGGGAATGCAAGCTGGTGCAACCCCTCTGGAAAACAGTATGGAGGTTTCTCAAACAGTTGAAATTAGAGCTACCGTTCGATCCAGCAATTGCACTACTGGGTATTTACCACAAAGATACAAATGTAGGCACCCGAAGGGGTACATGTACCCCAATGTTTATAGCAGCAATGTCCACAATAGCCAAAATGTGGAAAGAGCCAAGATGCCCATCGACAGATGAATGGATAAAGAAGTTGTGGTATATATACACAATGGAATATTATGCAGCCATCAAAAGGAATGAGATCTTGCCATTTGCAACGACGTGGATGGAACTGGAGGGTGTTATGCTGAGTGAAATAAGTCAATCAGAGAAAGACATGTATCACATGACCTCACTGATATGAGGAATTCTTAATCTCAGGAAACAAACTGAGTGTTACTGGAGTGGTTGGGGGTGGGAGGGATGGGATGGCTGGGTGATAGACATTGGGGAGGGTATGTGCTACGGTGAGCGCTGTGAATTGTGCAAGACTGTTGAATCACAGATCTGTACTTCTGAAACAAATAACGCAACATATTTTAAGAAAAAAGGAAAAGAAGAAGATAACAGGAGAGGAAGAAAAGGGGAGTATGTCAGAGGGGGAGACGAACCATGAGAGATGATGGACTCTGAAAAACTGAGGGTTCTAGAGGGTAGGGGGGTGGGGGGATGGGTTAGCCTGGTGATGGGTATTGAGGAGGGCACGTTTTGCATGGTGCACTGGGTGTTATGAACAAACAATGAATCATGGAACACTGCATCAAAAACTAATGATGTAATATATGGTGATTAACATAACAATAAAAAAATTAAAAAAAAAAGATTTTATTTATTTGAGAGAGAGAGGATGAGAGAGAGAGAGCACGAGAGGGAAGAGTGTCAGAGGGAGAAGCAGACTCCGCAGGGAGCCCAATGCGGGACTCGATCCTGGGACTCCAGGATCATGACCTGAGCCGAAGGCAGTCGCCCAACCAACTGAGCCACCCAGGCGCCCCCACGATGCTTTTTAAATGTCTGTGTGGATGGCGAATTTACTGAACATCTCAAAAATGTTTCTCAAAGTTCTAACTTTGGCCACATATCCTTTCCTTCTATTTTCAACTCATGAATAATTGGCCAAGTTCAGTGAAGTCCTGTGGTTTGAATTAAGTTAGCATGTCAGAGAGGTCTGGCTCCAGCAAGCTCACTCCTCCCCACCACTTCCTGACAGACTCTCAAGTGTTTAGAAGTTATTTTTTCTTTGCATTAATTTTTCTGAGAGGAAATCCTTGTGAAGAATCTAGTTGAACTTGGCTCTCCAAAGTTCTTGTAGAAATAAAAAAAAAAATTTGAGGTTACTAAGCAGGTTAATGGAGGAGAAGCCTGTGGCTGTTTGCTCAGAATAGTTGCTAATGAGGCCAAGTCTCAATCCATAGAGTCGCTCTGTTTTGTGACCACAGACTGTTACCCCTAACGACCACAAAGGGGATGGGATAGGAAAAAGTGTGTTGTATCAGTGCCAGTCACTGCCAACGGCAAAACAACATACAATGTGACACATTCTTGGTACATGAGAGCCCCAGTATGATCGTTGTAGGCTAAAGCGATGCTTCTTAAATTTTAATGGACATACATATCACCTGGGGATCATCTTACGGGGCAGATTCTGACTTAGTAGATCTGAGTAAGAAAGAGTGGATTTCTCCCTAGTCCCCAGATGCTGCTGCTAGTTGGCCCATTCTTTAGGTAGCAAGGGGCCAGAAAATATTTCAAACACTAAGTAAAATATACACTTAGTGGGCTTTGGCACCTAGGTTCTCTACTGGACAGTAAAAACCTAGTAATATTAACTAAGCCCCCAGGGACCACAGAAAATGCATCTATAATAGAAGTGAGCCAGAGTGGGGATTGGTTGCCACCTGGAATATCTGTGGCTGTTTTTAGGTTAAAGAAGGAGTACAGGCCTATAGCTAGATGTTATTAGGGTCATAGAGCCTGAGCTTCCTTCAGAATTCTGTCTGCATTCTAGTTCTTTGCATTTGGGCAAATTCTATTTCTCCCAATATGTACACTGGAGAGAATAGTGGTCCTTATCTTAAAAGGTTGTTGGATGAAATGAGATAACAAAACAGTGGTGCACTGAAGTCAGTGCCTACTGGCTCTCTAGAACTAACTGTGAAGTATTGAGGAATTTTTTGAGGTGCTTTGGTAGCTTGAAATTAGCAATGATGGGAATATTTACACCAGGGAAACTGGCAAATGCTACTAGTAAGGGCTATTTTTTTTTTTTTTTTGAGAGCTGATTTACCAGCATACCACTTTGTGTAAATTACCTAGTGCCCAAAGAACTTGATAAATATGAATACTTTTTAGCTACCTTACCTTAATTCTTCCAGCACTTGTGGTTTGAAACACATCCTTTAGCACTGGATATTTTATACCAGTTTCTTTTTCAATAAATTCTATAATTGGGTTCTTCTCAAGAGTGGGTCTTTTGAAACTGGATGCTGCAGAGGTGTTGGGGTTAATGTAGAGCATGACATCAGCCATAATAGCTGGCTTGCTAAAAAATGTAACATGGAGGCTGCTGGGGGCGAGGGAGGGCTCTGGAGAAGGGCGTGGGCCTTTGGAATGCTGGGGTCTGCGTGATCACCCTGCTGTTGGAATGCCACTGGGAGTTACCTTCCCGAAGCTCTCTTAGCCCAAACAGCTGCCCTGGGATCTAAGATGTATGCATTGTCCCCTAGGTTATGTTTAGTAGAACACACAGATCAGCATATCTTATCTTTCCCATAAATCCTCCCAGTTTCATTGAGACCAATTGTCACACATCACGTACTTGAGAAACAGCGATAAGGATTTGTGATTATCCTGAAGGACCAATAAAGGCGGGAGCAAAGAAGAGCAAAGGGTCTTCATCTCTGAGCGTTGACCCCCTTGCCTTCTCCTCTCTTTCATGGCAAAGTTTGGAGTAATCGTTCATCCGTCGGTACAGAGATTGTTGGCCATTCCCGGCACAGAGGTATGAACACATTCTGCCATATCCCGTGATTGACCAATGCCTTGATTTTGAGGTCTCCAAAGAAACTACTGAGCATAATTTCAGAATTTTTGGAGTTCATTGCTCCAAGAGTTTTGATTCCTTTCACAGGAAAAATCAGAAGCCAACCTGGACAATCTCAGGATAGATCCCAACATCTTAAATGTCTCTTCAAAGTTTGTCCAGTGAAAATCGGAACAGGGAGAGAGAGAATATATACAAGTGCTATAAAATAGGTCTGTGTTACAGTCACAAGTTTTCACACATTTGTCAAAATAATTGTAGCTGGTAGATTAATTGGGAAATGGCACCTGCCACACCAAGTAGGGAGGTAATGTCCCTCTGCGTATTTGTGCCAACAACATATATCTGAACATAAGCGATCTTAAGAATCAGCCTCGCCATCTAATGTGAATGCCCTCAGCTCCTCTCTCCTGTTCCTCCAAATTTCTCTGTACATTCCCCTAGCCTCTAAATCCTTTCTGCTGCAAAGAAAGAAGTGTCTTTTCTCCTTGAGAATGCTAGGCTACCACTAGTGTACCTCATTCTACATAAAAACTTTCCCTAGCGAGGCAGATTTGCACAACCATTAAGAGCTTGACTGCAGCCTGACTGGCTGGGTTCAAGTCCCAGTCTTGGAACTTGATGCTGTTTAAGCTATGCCTTATTTTCCTCATCGGGAAAGTCAGAATCATATTAATGACTTCCCATAAGGTTTTTGAGTGAATTAAACTGGTTTAAATATGTGCAGCTCTTAAAGCAATGCCTTATACATAGTAATTCTTATATATAGTTACTATTATTTCCATCCATTATTCCATCTCTTTTGCAACTTCATCCTTTTCCCCCGAGATCCTTTTCCTTAGCCCACATGTAGGCTCACATCTTTCAATCCTTAAAAAACAAACTGAAACAATACAAAACAAAACTGTGATGTTCCTTCAAACAGGTTTACTTTTACTTTCCCAGCGTGCTTTTTTTTTTTTTTTTGAGGGTGGGGGACGCCTACATTTGCTCTTTACTTCCTGACCATCCAATCTTCCCTTGGTCTGTTTACATTTCAGTTCTGTAGCTGCTCAGCGCACGCCCTACTATGCAGATAACTCTGTTGACTGGACACCAGTTCTGATGGAAAGGCTAGGATTCACTTCATCTAGGGCTGCACCTATGACTGGTGGAGCTGGTCGGTAATGCCTGCTATGGAAAACAGATAGGCTCAAATAACATTTCCCACATATCTCAGGGCTTCTACCTCTTAAGCATCCAGGATTATTTTGGGGGTAGAGGCAGGCCCTTGGCAGTGTAGCCTAGGCAATGTGGTATGGTGGAAAGAAGGGTGAACTTCTTGATGAACTAACACAAGACCCGGGCTCAAGTCCTCTTCTGGCCTACACATTATAGATCATTATAGATGCTTCACCAATACTTGTTCAACTACACTGAATTACTTCCCAGCAAATCACTCGGGACTCTTGCCTTCTTAGTTTTATGCTGATGGTTTCAGTTATCCAGGTTGGTTCTGACTCTGACAGCCTGAAAGGAGGTCCTGTGTCTGAGCCTGTAAGTCAGGCTTCTATGGGCAAGAGTGAGTAAACCCAGGGGCTTTGAAAGGATTTTGTCTCTGAAGGAAGATTAAGGCAGGAAGATGAACTTGGTCACAGGACCCAGACCAGACCCTTTAAATAAAGAAATGGGGCTCAAATGAAATCCTCTCCCGCTTGAAGCCAGTCTGGTTTTTCTCTGGTATCATCTAAAATGTATCTTATCTCTTTCTAGCTCTGCTTCTAATCTCTTTTTCCTCTCAGGAGAACCTTAACCCCTGAAGGCCTCCTGTCATATGTCTTGAAAAAACAATCTGAATGTTCAGAGAACCATAAAATACGTTAGAGCAAAAAATTATCTTAACTGTTCTCATTTTACAGACAGACTCAGAGAGCTGATAACTAAACCAATAATCATCAGAGAAAATAATTTTCTTTCATTTGTAGGAAGAAAAATAAGGAAGTTTGGATTATTGCTGGGCTGGTCGAGGCGACACTCCCATTGCATGAATACAGCATCAACAATTTAATGACATCAAGGCTTTGGGGGTTTCCTTTACACGTTGTCCAAAAGGATGTTTTCACATGAGCTCGTGCCAGATAACAGTTTTGAAATGCTGAGTTGATATCCAGCAATCCCTTTTTGGATTTCACAATTTCTTTCTGTGAGACACAATTAAAAATATTCTTTTTCTTCTCCAGTGAAAGTGGCATTGGAGCAAACAGATTTATATTAAGCTTACAAAGCAGAGAGTTAAAATTTTAGCCAAACCATTATGTATTGTATTTCGTCTAAATTATGCTAAACAACTGGTTTGGTAGGCTTTGGGTCCCTAAAGTAGCCATTTTGGGGGGATCATATAGACCTAGGCTGCATGTTTCTGGGTAAAACAATGCCTGAGTCCTACTTTGGCCTAATTTGTCCTATCTGTCAGTGAGAGATGTGCTGTGGAAGTTATACATGTAGCAATATATCAGCCTTTAGGCAACTTTCGCTTGGTGGAGCATACCATCTGTTTGCAGGATCTAAGCTTCCAGGGCTTATATTCTGACATTCCCCCTTCTTTCCCTCAGGGAAACGAATTCTGTTGAAACCCAAATTGAGAAATAGAAGGAAAAAAGAGATCTTAATTTGCAGCATGAGATTTTATGCCGGATGAGGTTTAAGGAAACAAAACAATACTTTTTAAGAGCTAAATCTAAATTAATCTCTGAATCTCCAACCAGACAACAGGCTTAACCTTTCCTTCATCCAGTTAAGCAAACAAACTGAAATTCTAGGGGCATAGGAATAGAGCTGTCATTTGATTATATACTCTCTTTGTTAAAACTTAAGATACAAAGAACATACAGGAGAGGCTTTAGCTATTTGCCTGATAGATTGAGATATGAGAAAAGGGATTTTCATTACCAGGCAACTAATAATTGATGGTAATAAGACATGGCTATGATGATCTCTGAATCCCCCTTTGGCAATGATAGTCTCCACAAGAGGAAATCAGCCTGTTTAAGTGCTACTCAGGTGCTATTTGTGTAATTCTGTTTGCATGGAAACATATTCCTGTGTATTAAATTCTACGCTTACCATGTACAAATAGAGGTCCAAATCAGAATTCTAAGGTTTTCTGAGTGAAAAACCAAATAGCTGAGTTAGAATGATGTATTAGAGAAGATCATTCATTGACTACTGATCAAGAAGTATGGATTGGATACCCACTGAGTGCCCGGCCTGATGTCTGATGTCATTTATTCCCTATCCCAACATGCTTCAGAAATGAGCTGCCTGTTCTCAGACCTGCTGTACCCCTAAACTCCTAATAATCAGAAAGGAGAAGTATTTTTCAGTCCAATTTCTCTGCATGGATAGGTATAAACTAAGGGTACATTTTGTCCCTTCTGCTGGCTCCTAAGTCTCAAATTAGGATGCTTCTAGACCACCTCCTGGAGCAAGTCCTGTGTATTCAGAACCTTTCCTGCCCCTTGGCCAGTTATACTTCCTCTTCAAGGCCAGCAACTGTGAGGCAGGTGCCAGTGGTTAGCTATTCTAAGATCCAGCTCTATGGTTAGAACATAATCATCCTCTCAAATCAGCAGACTCCTTCAGATATCCTGACATCAGGAGGACAGCCAGTCCAACACCCTGATTGTACAAAAGAGAAAACCAAAACCAACACACACAGAGGTGTGTTGACCCAGGCCAGTGCTTTCTCCACTGTTCCACGCCGACTCTTGCTCTGTGGGTGGAAATCAACATTGGTTAACTATCACAGGTGCCTTCTGGGGATGATCTCCTAGCCAAAGACCTGCAACTCTGAGAACTGGGCAATGTGAGGGACAGGAATAATTTATCACACTTTTCAACACAAAGGTATGTCTACGACTAGGTGTGGGTCAGCCCTGTCAGCCCTGATTGCCTCCCTGGGCCCCCAAATCTGAATTTGCTCTGAAGGAGCTAACCTGACCCTTTGACTCTCCCCCCACCTTTTCAATTCCCTTTAACTCCCATGATCCTTAGTTGCTATGTGGCCACAGTATTGCACACAAAACTTCCATAGATAATAATATGTTCATAATTAACAGATAATTTGCATTAAGAGTTTACAATGGGTCAGATGCTATGCCAGGCTCTTTATGTATACTTTCTTTCATTTAATTCTCACAGGAGCCCCATGAGATAGGTAGTATTAATAGCTAGCTTCACTTTACAGATGAGAAAATTCAGGTTTAGAGAGGTTAAGTCATTTGCCCAAAGTCCAAGAGCTAGATTTTGAATCGAGCAGTCTAAGTTCAGGCCTAAGCACTGACTCATACTATTAATAAACCAACAAAAACACTTTGAGTATTGACTATAGGCAAGCCATTCGGCCAGCCTCTATGAAGGATGGGGCTTCTAGCCTAGACATCTGAAGACCTGTTTAGGAACACATTATGTGGTAATGCATAATAAGTAATAGATCAATTATAAGCTAGGGTGGGAACGTAAATCTTTTTTTCTGTTTGTGTCAGGGACCTCTTTGGCAGTCTGGTAAAACCTACGGACTCCTTATCAGGATAAATGCGTAAAATAAAAAGCACAGAATTGCAAAAGAAACCAATTACATAACAACATAGTACAAAAAGTTTTAAAATGTTGTCATATAGTGGTGTATAAGCTTCTATATTAACACATCATAAATATCACCATGTTGAGAACCAGTAACGTGGAGGGTGTCTGGGTGGCTCAGTTGGTTAGGAGAACCAGTAACATGGAAGGGAAGAGCAGCTCACCCAACCCTATGCTTCATTCCCAGAGATTGTAAACTGTATGTATTTTCATTGTGCCATGCATGTCCATGTACTAGTTTTTCTCATTGCTCCGTAATAAGTAGATTTTCTCATGGCTCACTAAATAGACATATTTTTGCACTGTTGTTACATCTAGTGACCCTAAAGTCCCACATCTCAGAGAGGGATTTTAAGATTGTGCACGCAGGTTTCTCCGATGTTTCTTCATCAAAAAGCAATTTTAAAACCACAGTTTTAAATATCAAGAAATGAATTTGGATAGATTTCAATAATTGCAAACAGTCACTAATTCTAAGAGTGAGGTTTCTGTTATAGGTTTTCACTTTTTGCACTACACTGGTGAAATAATTACACGGGGGAATTAAAATTCATTTCACTGCAACATGAAAACCTTTAAGAGAAACCTCACTCTTTGAATTAAACTAGGCTGTTTATAATTATTAACACTTATTTTAACTCACTTTCTGGTATTCAGAGCTGTGGTTTTGCAATTGTTTTTTCAAGGAGAAATACGGGTGTTTCTGGACTATGAGCAACATATGGTATCAAGATGTGGTTTTAATTTGCATTTCCCTCATGAGTAATGATGCCGAGCACCTTTTCATTTGCTATTTGACCATTGTGATATCCTCTTTGCAAAGTGCCTCCTCAGAATTCTTGTCCAATTTTAAAAATTGTGCTATTGTTTTCTTATGGATTTATAGAATATTTAAAAAGATATTCTTGATATAAATCCTTTGTTAGATGTCTGCGTGTGTGCGTGTGTGTGTGCATGCCAATCTAGGGTTTGGTTTTCCATTTTCTTAATAGTGTCACTTATTGAATGGAATTTCTTAATTTAATTAAATCCAACTTATCAGTAGTGCCTGTGTCCTATTTAAGAAACTGTGGCCTCCCTGGGGTCCTGAAGATGGTTCTTGTGTTTTCTTCTACAAGTTTGGTTGTTTTTTTTTACTTTTCAGCTTTAGGTATATGATCCATCTTGAATGAATTTTTGTGTGTGGTTTGAGGTGAGGGCCAAGCTTCTTTTTTTTTTTTTCCATTTGAGCCAGTGCTATTTATTTATTATAAATAGCCAGTGCTATTTATAAAAAACCGTCTGTCCTTCTTCCACTGAACTGCTGTGATGTCGTTGTCATGCAGTGCCTGATCACATGAGTGTGGATCTGTTAAACTCTATTCTATTCCACTGTCTACTGTCTATTCTTATACTAATACTACATTGATACCTGGTTTTGTTTTTCTCCTTCAAGATTGCCTCAGTTCTTTTAGATCCTTTGTATTTCCATATATGTATTATAAGTAGCTTGTCCATTTCCACCAATTAAGAAAAGCTGCTAAGATTTTTATTGGGATGGTACTGACTCTAGAGATGAATGTGGAGAGAATTGATATCTTAATGTTATATCCTTGAATCCCATGTTCATGTTATCTTCCTTCATTTATTTAGGTCTTCTTTTACTTCTCTCAGTACTTTTTTTTTTTTTTAAAGATTTTATTTTTTTATTTATTCATGAAAGACAGAGAGGGCGCCTGGGTGGCTCAGTTGGTTAAGCAACTGCCTTCGGCTCAGGTCATGATCCTGGAGTCCCAGGATCGAGTCCCACATCGGGCTCCCTGCTCAGCAGGGAGTCTGCTTCTCCCTCTGACCCTCTTCCCTCTCGTGCTCTCTGGCTCTCATTCTCTCTCTCAAATAAATAAATAAAATCTTAAAAAAAAAAAAAAAAAAGAAAGACAGAGAG
>NW_027397085.1:19329839-19497088 GCF_003265705.2 Callorhinus ursinus | reverse complement strand
AAGGCAGACGCTTAACCATCTGAGCCACCCAGGCGCCCTCTCTCAGTACTTTTTTGTAGTTGTAAGTATAGGAGTACTATATGTCTTTCATTAGATCTATTCTATACTTGATGTTTTTGGTGCTTTTAAAATTTTACTATCTAATTGTTTGCTTCTTTTTTAAAAATAGATTTATTTCTCTGTTGAAATTCTCCAACTGCTCTTCTGGCTACCATTTCCTACATTTTCTTTTCTTTTTTTTTTTAAGACATTTTATTTATTTATTTGTCAGATATATATATAGATATATATATAGATATATATATCTATATATATATAGATATATATATAGATATATATATATAGAGAGAGAGAGGGCACAAGCAGGGGGAGTGGCAGGCAGAGGGAGAAGCAGGCTTGGAATCATGACCTGAGCCGAAGGCAGCCGCTTAACCAACTGAGCCACCCAGGCATCCCTTTTTCCTACATTTTCTTGAACATATTAATCATTATTATTTTAAACTACTTGTGGGCTAATGTCAGTATCTGCGTCGCCTATAAATCTTTTTCTATTATCCATATTTTTTACATGGATTTCAGTAATTTGATCCCCTTTATTTTTTATTATGTTTTCACAGGCATCATCATATTTGGCTAAATGCCAGAAGTCATCGATGAAAATTTGTAAAGACTTGAGATGATGTTATCCTCTTCCAAGGTTAAGTTCTCTTCTGGCAGGTAGATAGTCGAGATCTTGAGAAAACTTGATTTTATGCTTCTCAGGGCTAGTCCATTTCAGTTTTTTCCTGTTCCTATGGATTTGTCCTTATTCCTACAGCATGCCTCTTATTCTCAGGGCAGGACTCTTGAGGTTTTGATTCAAAGCCTGGGATTTGTGCCAAGCTATCTTAGTAAGGCTTTAATTATGACTTCTGCCTCCCTAGTACTACTGAGATCTCTGATTTCAGAGGAAATGTATATGCAGGATTTCAGTGTCCTTCTCTGCTCACCTCCCTCCTCCAGGACTTGGCTCCCCAAGTAGCAAACTCCAAGCTACTCCAAACTCTGACTTCTGCCTCTTCAGTCCAGCGAGACTATTGTTGTATGCCGCGTTCTGCAATTTGCAAGTGTCTGTAGGAAAGTATCTGGGAGGAATGTGGAGCTCACGTCATGGGCTTTCCTTCAAGTGTGGTCTGGATTTGTTGTCTCCAGTGCCTTCAGACAATTGCTTTCGATATTTTGTGCAATATTTTGGTGGTGTTTGAAGACAGTGTTAGTATGATGCCAGCTAAGGCTGTGTAAAGCAGAACTAAACTTGTGCTACGTTCCTTTCTCAGAGAGTATCACGTCATCTACAACCTGAGGTCGGGGTGGGATGTAGGGAGAAACGAGAAAAGATCCATTATTACTCATTGAGGATGATCTGTGCTGGAAAGTGGAGATTAGACAATGCACAAATGGCTTCCTAACCTTTGAAAACATGTTGAAAATTATATTTAAAGGGTTAACCCTGATAACTCAATGAATCAAAACTCATGCTGCTTCTTACTCATTTTCAAAGGAAAAAAGATGACCTCATATATGGCTCCACAACTTTCCTCTGAAAATTGTTTTCAAAAATAAGTCGTCAAGTTTTTATTTCTTAGTTGGGCATATCCACAGTGTTCAACACTGGTCAAAAGTAAAAAAAAAAAAGTAAAAATAATTGTCCTAGAACTTTGTGATAAAAGTAATTTAGAGCAGTCAACTCTTAAGAATTCATGGCAAGAAAGTTTTATAAGCAATATAGGGAGGGTGAATCAGAGAGGAAAAGAGCAGATAAGAAAACCTTTTAATAAATTTTTATTTTTTTAAATTTTTTTTTAAGATTTTATTTATTTGACAGAGAGAGACACAGCGAGAGAGGGACACAAGCAGGGGGAGTGCGAGAGGGAGAAGCAGGCTTCCCGCCGAGCAGGGAGCCCGATGAGGGGCTCGATCCCACGACCCCGGGATCATGATCTGAGCCGAAGGCAGACGCTTAACCGACCGAGCCACCCAGGCGCCCCAAAGATTTTTTTAAAAAATATTTTATTTATTTATTTGAGAGAGTGTGCACTCAAGAGAGCATGAGTGGTGGGGAGGGGCAGAGGGAGAGGGAGAAGCTGACTCCCTGCGGAGCAGGGAGCTACATGTGGGGCTCAATGCAGGGCTCAATCCCAGGACCCCGAGATCATGACCTGAGCTGAAGGCAGATGCTTAACCGACTGAGCCTTCAGGCACCCCAAGAGTAGATAGGAAATTCTTAAGGAGGTGGGTTTCTCAGATCTGGAAGAACGTTGGTATAAAGAATAGGAACGGCTACAGGGTCATCCCAGAAATGATCCAATCCAGTTTTCTGTGTCTCCTCCTCTTCTAGTCAGTGACTCTTCAGAGGCACCAGAGTCCTGATGCTGCTCAGGGTTCCCACTTTTGTGCTCCCAGGCCTGTCCAGAGGACCTGAACTGGGGGGGGGGGGGGGGGGTGGGAGGGGGGGGAGATTAAGAGGTTGATCTGCTATTTGCTAGATGTGTGAACTGCACCAAGTTACTTAATCAATCTGTTAAGAAGCTTTCCAGGGCAAGTAATAGGAAACTAAGCCTCAAAGGCTTAAAGAGAAGAACTCAACTATCTCATATATTAAGAAGTCAGGATAGAACTTCTGTAGGATTGGTTGATTCAACAGCCTGATAAGATCACAAAGAACCCAGGTTCTGTCCATCTTTCTCCTCGGCCATCTTATATGTATTGATATTGTCTTTAGCTATTTGGTTCCCTGAGTTACATCCAGACACAATATCTGAAGGAAAAAGTGGAAATTTTCCTTCCTATGTATCTCTTTTTATTAGCTAGTAATCCTTTCCCAGGATCCCCCCACCCCAGCATACCTCATTTCACGATTTGTTGAACATAACTAGGTCCCTTGTTCCGCCTAAGCCAATCTCCAGTAAGGAGAATGGGATTCCTGTGACTGGCCTCTAGAATCTGTATATAAGCCAAAGCCACCTGGGGAGAGATGGGCATTTGAAAAAAAGTGAACTCTGACCACAAGGAAGAAAGAGTATTAGGTAGATAACCACCGGTGTCTACCATACTTGAATTTGCTGAGCCTTATTTTCTTTATCTGCAACATGAAGAAATAATAGTATTTGGCTTTTAGAATTGTCGTAAGGCTTAAATGCAAAAATCCACGGGTTATTCCTCCAAGAATTCCCACTAGACTTGTATTCCTATATAACTTCTGAAACTGTGTCCCATAGGGTTAAGGAGGTTGAGACTAAGAGAAAATTTAAAGCTTGTTTTTCAGAGACTTGTTTCTCCCTAATCAGCTATTGTTTCTTTTCAGACCTCACTCACAAACCCACTAGCTGTCTCCACAGAGGCCTGGGCTGACACAAATGAAGGTCACTGATACGATTCTAGCCTACGAACAAGCTAGGCTCTGCATTCTTTCCCAGAGATAAGGAGCCCTAGACCCCACCCAGTTTATACCACCTTTTGGGGCATGTGCACAGCCCTCTCCTTGTCTTACACACCACCTCCTGGTGTCAGGGGCCAAATTTTGCCTCATTTTAATGTTAAATCTCCACCCCAAAGTGAACATGGGACGTATGTTACATAAGATGTTTGCTCAGTGTAGATGCTCCATCTTTCTTCATGAATAGTATTATATTTCCCCACCCTTTTCTTCAATATGTATATAATCCCAACTGCTATGATTGTAAAACTTATTCTAATCTCAGTCAGGGGAGGTGGATTTGACGCTTGCCCTTCCATCTCCTCATCTGGCTGTCTCTCCAGTAAATCCGTTCCTTGCTGCATACTCGCTGTCTCAGTGATCTGCTTTGCTGAATGGCAGGCATATGAAACTTGGTTTTGGTTACAAATCTACTTTACTGATAATACCTCCTAGCTACCATTTATTTTTGTCTTGGTGTCATACACTACAACAGGTGCTTTATATATATTTAAAATATATATAAAGTTCTTTTATATATATTATATATATATGTGTGTGTGTGCTTTATATATATGTAAATATATATATATAAGTGTGTATATATATATTTTTTTTTTCTAATCCAACCACCAAAAATGTATTCATGCATTCTCTTCATTCATTCATTCAACACATATTTGATGGCCAGGAATCTCATCTTACAGGCAATGCAACAGGTTTGGAGAGGCTGACTAGTATCTTTAAAATGACATAGCAAGTGAGTGGCCAAGTTAGAAATGTGCTTAGGTCTGTCTGACTCCACAGCTTACAAAATCTTTATGACTTCCTTTCCCAAAAGCCTCCTCAGGGTCCCCCTTCACCAAGCTGAATCTATTAAAAGGGGTGGCTGGGAGCAACTATGGAGTGTGTCAACCCAAGCCCTAAGGTCCAAAGAAGAGAAGAGTCGTACTAGATTGCTCACAGGAGCCTGCCTCTTCCCTGGAATTGCGGGTTAGTTCTGCTTGGCTCCAGCAGGGGGCGGGCTGGTAACAGTCAGCACTTGCCTCCTCTCCTAAAGCAGCGACTGAAGTGGTGAGAACGACTTCCTTGGCCAACTACAAACCAGACTCATCCCATTTTGGTCGCACTCTGTAGGAAGGGCAGTTGGCCCTTTTCAGCTCTTCCCAGGCACGAAGTGAGAGATGAAAGAAATTGCGTGTGAATTAACGTTTTTACTTTTAGAAAGTGCTCTCATTTTTATATACACATTCATCCCAATTACAAATGTTGAGACGCTTGGAATAGACTTTCTCACCTATCATTAGCAATTGTATGGCTTTATTCCCTTAAATGCTGTGAGCTCCCTAAAGCGGTGGGTAGAGTGACTTATCTCTGGACACTCAACATCAGGCATACGGCGTATTGTGACTGCTCAGTCAATAATTTGCAGAGTGCATTCGTGACTGTCCTGGAGTGCGATGATCTGGGTTTGAGCTTTGTCTCGGTTATTTCCTATTTGGGAGGTTCTTAGTAAGTCATGTGCTCTCTGAGCCTCACTTTCCCCATCAGTAACACAGTGATGATGATGATGGTGGTGGTGATAATTCCTAAGCCCACTTGTTGTGACAGGGACAGGGATATGAAAAGGACTTAATAAAATACCTGTCAGGGGCGCCTGGGTGGCTCAGTCAGTTAAGCATCTGCCTCTTGGCTCAGGTCATGATCCCAGGGTCCTAGGATCGAGTCCTGCATTGGGCTCCTTGCTCAGCATGGAGCCTGCCCAGCGGCAAGCCTGCTTCTCCTTCTGTCTGCCGCTCCCCCCTGCTTGTGTGCACCTGCTCTCTCTCTGACAAATTAATAAATAAAATCTTTTTTAAAAAAGTACTTGTCAGAGATAGTTTTTGTTTTTTAGGTGAATGTGCCAAAATTGTAAAATACACTAGTGGGTGATACTTCCTGATAGGGATTAGAATATAAAGTGCCTGGGGTCAGAATTTAGCCAGGTCCCACTGGGGACATCTCCTCTCCCGTTGTCATTTCCTGCTCAGCACTCAAGGACTTCCCTTCATTGCCTCACATGGAGAACCACTGGAGTGATCTACTTATTGTCTGTCTTGCTCCAGTTCTACCTCTTTCAACCCCAGTTTCTAAAGGGGTTATTCCAGGAGGTCCTTCCATTACCTGCCTTCAACCTGCTTTTCCCAAGCGGCCATTTGCCGCTCACTTATGTACATGCACAAGCATCTCCAGCAGGCAGCAGCTTTACTCCTGGAAGCCCAAGCTACCTTGTGCATTTTCAGTTCTCTGCCTGTATGTGCTCTCACTCCCTCTCCTTCTCCACTTGGCCCGAACCCACACTTGGCCCTCTTGCCAAGCCTTCCTCTGAGAAAGCCTCCTCTAGCCCACACTGATCTCCTACCTTAGAACTCCCATTGCTCTCAGGAAGCACTATAGATCACTGGATCTCTAAGGGCATGGTCTTGGGCGTCAGACAGTCTGGAATCACAGCCTGGCAAGTTATTTAAACTTTGTGTGCCTCGGTTACTTTATTCTTAAGATGACAATAGTAATAGTACCTCCCTCACAAAGAAGTTTTGAGGATTTAGTGAGAAAATGTATATAAAGCATTTAGCACAGTGATTGGAAAAGAGTAAGCACTCAATACACAGTAGTTAGTATTATTACCATCATTATCATTAAATAGATTACTTGATACTTCTTTGGTACGTTTTTGGGCCATGCCGCCTCTTCCTAGTAGGGCAGTCAGCCTCTTGTATTCAGGGACCATATTTTGAATTTATCTGTAGCCCTTGCATTGCCTTGTGTGCTCCTTGAACATGATAGGTATACCATAGCTTTTTATTGCTCAGTCTTAGCCAGTATTAAGAAGTAAAACTGACCCACAAGTTAATTTTTAGCAAAGGCACACAGGCACTGGTTGAAGATGCCATTGCAACATGCCAGGAAACTTTATAAAGTTTTCTGATCATCAGACTGGCCATTCAAAACTCACAGAGTAGTATGTATGACTATAATATACATTTTACTAAGTCGAAGAGATTACTTTTATACAATTTGGGGATTATCTACAGGATAGGAAGAAACAGAACAGGAAAAAATGTGATAGGTGACAAAATAATATTCATATAGTTTATCAGCCATAGAGCTTGAGTCGGTCCCTGATCTCCCGAGTATCTCTGCTCCCCACACCCCAGCCCCGAGTTTTGTGATGATGATGAATAATCACCCAGATCCAGGATTCTGCTGCTTTCTCCTTTCGTTTTTATGATTCTCCAAAGAAGCGCTAACCGGCTTTCTCTCACCTGCCAGGGGTGGATGTGGTTGCAAAGCTCTTCTCAGTCCCAGATCAAGATTATTTTACCTGTGGTCCCAGGAGATGTAGCTCTATTTCTCAGGCCTTTCTTGTGTGTGCTGAGAAACCCTCAGGTGAAACGTCACTTCTCTGGAGAGGTAGGAGATCTTTCACCACTTGGGAGTAGCCCAATCTGACACTCCTGTGAGCCTTACCCTGGCGCCCTCTGCTGGCCATGAGAAACAAGACAGAAAGCTGTTCTTCGGGATAAGAAACCCTGAATTTTGTCTTTTGAAAGTAAGACACTGAGGGAGAAGAATATTGCTATTTAGCAGGGACAGTCACACTTGGGTGATGATTCAAAACAGTGAGAGAAGACTAAGCTAGAAATAACAATATAAATCTTCTGAAAAGGGGATTAACAACTGGATTCAGGTCTCGATTCAAAAATCAAAATTACCCTAATACAGAGTACTAAAAAAGTATCCTATTGGGAATACTTGTGATGTACAATTGTTTTCTTTTTAGTGCAGGGTCAGCAGTCAGTAGAGATTGCTAAATTGGTTTGAGCAAACCCACCAGAAAGTATGCTCCTTACCCACCAACACTCTGCCTTTCCCTGGGCTTGCTATTTTTTTTTTTTTTAAGATTTTACTTATTTGACAGAGTGAGAAAGAGAGAGAGAGCACAAGCAGGGGAAGCGGCAGACAGAGGCAGAGGGCGAAGCAGGCTCCCCACTGAGCAGGGAGCCCGATGCTGAGCTCGATCCCAGGACCCTGGGATCATGATCTGAGCTGAAAGCAGACGCTTCACTGACTGAGCCACCCAGGTGCCCCTCCCTGGTCTCCCTTTAACGTATGTACCAGATTACCAAGGTATCCTGGTGAGAGATGCCAGAGAAATACCAGAATGAATGGATGGAATCAAACACTCAAATGTGCTCAGTAGGTGGGGCATCCAGATGATAGACTGGTCTCTGTGGCCCACCGGCCCCAGCTTCTGTTCACTGCCTGCCCTGGCTCCCTACAGAGATTTAGGGAGGGTTTTGTGTCTGTAGCCAGTGCTTTTGCTCTCCCCCAGGGAGCACAAGAAAGCATGGGCTCAGGTGCTGACCCAGCTGAAGGGCTTCTTCTCATAAACAAAGAAGCAATACCTGGTGTTTGTCACCCAAAGGACCAGAACAAGAGAAACCAAAACCCACCACAAATGTAACTGCTCAGACCTTTCTCTTGGCTTATTTTTGGATCCCATGGAATGAAATCCATATACAATATAATGATAGAAGACATATTTATCACTCCGGACGAGAAATAGATGAAGAGTTTAAAGAACTGGCCATCCCCAAGATGCAACACATGCCAGCAGCCAGTGGGGGTCAGAGGTGCTCTATGTCTAAGACAGAGTCCAGCTTGTGTCTACTGCTTGGCACCTTTAACCTCAAGATCTCCAAATCCCGCTAACCGGAACCCAGCTGGAACTCCCTCTGAGTTCACCCTTGTCTTCAGGAAGAGCAGAACCATGAGAACATAGGAGGCATCTGATCTCAGATGCTTTACCATAAGGACTGATTCTGACTTCAAAGCAATTGGCTTATTTTATTTTATTTTTTGCATTCTCTTCCTACCCTATGTGCTTCTAGCAAGAGCCCTCCTGCTGGTCGCGGACACAGGGAGGTCATGTCTCAGGGTTAAGCATGTAAATACACTGAAGCAATGACTCGAGTCTACATCCCTAACCCTCATCTCTTCAGAGCACAGAACTTTCCTTCTAAGTACTTTTCCTTCTAAGTCAGCGGCAGTTTGAAGACAATGCTTAAGTGTATGGGTAGGTCTAAGGGGTTTATAGGTCACACAGGCACCCAGGCTGAAGGTGCTTACTCATGAGAGCTGATTGTGTACATCTCTTCCTACCACGTACTTAAGCAACATCATGTTGGTAGCTTAACACTGGCCATGGGGAGAGTATTTGCACCACAGAAATAAGCAAGTACTGCAAATCAAGCAAGCTGACTTTGTTAAACATGTAAGCACACCAGTGATTCCAGGGCAGGTTTAAGAGTAAATCATTTAGCACTATCATCTAGCATGCTCAGACCAGAATGCATGTAGTAAAGAGAAAAAGGAACAATGTCTGATTAGCCCAGAGGATCTTCCAGTATGAACCATTCCTGAAACTACAGTCAATAATTCTATAAAGATATGGTTCCTGTCGGGGCACCTGAGTGGCTCAGTCATTAAGTGTCTGCCTTCGGCTCAGGTCATGATCTCAGGGTCCTGGGATCAAGCCCCGCATCGGGCTCCCTGCTCAGCGGGAGTCTGCTTCTCCCTCTCCCTCTGCCCTCCCCTCTGCTTGTGTTCCCTCTCTGTCAAATAAATAAAATCTTTTTTAAAAAAGATACCTTTCCTATCAAGGACTAGCAACAAATTAAATAACATATTCCTAAATAATTTTTAACTGTTGAATTGCATACTAAGAAGCCCACCCATGACCCCATGTACACTTCTTCCCTTTTTAACTTGGGGCCTTGGGGAAAATGTGAGCTCCTTAGAAAGTCCATAACATCCATTTCATTGTTTCTACAAAGTAAAAATCTGGAAGAAAACAGCGGCCACCTTTCTCTTTTGTGGCACACCAGGAGTCACTGGACAATGGCTCATGGGATACGTTCGTTGTACAACCCACAGATTTAAAACCACAGAGTAGTCAGCTTTTCTTAGAGAAAACACTTTCAGAGCCACGGACTTTCACCTTAGCCAATCCATCAAAATTGCCTGAAAAAACAAACACATTCAAAGTGTCTGTTATACCATAATTTTTGTAGCATTTTCTACAAAGGAAATGTGTTCAGGCTATTAGTGCACAAGTCTGTATTTTTATCATTTAATTGAGAGTATTGGCCTGGTAGGATTCTGGCAGCTCAAAGAAGATGGCCAAACAGGGGTGGTAGCTCACTGGATTTGAGAGACAGATTAAAAGCAGGGGATAAGGAGGATTTTAGAAAATGAGTCAATATAGTAAGGTGATGAGAACCAGGTTTCTCACTAGACAAGGGAAGGTAAATAAACAAAGGGAGAAGGCTGGAATGAATCATGTGGCATAGAATTACAATTGGAAGTTCAGTGTAAACTCAGAATTCTCAGTATGTAGAGTTAGATATAGAAATGAATACTGATGGGCATTTCTGTGTATTATGCAAATACATCTATATCTTCATATGTATGTATATGCATACACACATCATACACACAAATCCATATATTTCCTAGCTCTATCCCTGAGAGAGCGTGCGGGGAGTGAGCCCAATAATGAAGAGTCTACCTAGAGCCCAGACCTTGGTTTCTCAACACCAGCCTCCACTAAAAGGGAACAGCATTGATTTCAGGGCTGGAACAGGAAAAATATAAGACAAGTTTAGAACATCTCATAATTCCAGAAGATAAGCAAGTAATCAAAGAATGATGGAGACATAGCCAAAGGACACAGAAGATAGCTCAAAGGGGTGCCAAATGGTCCAGTTTGGGATGATTTGATATAAATGAAATCATAGCATCAGATTAAGTCCAATTGATTAAAATGGGCATCCATTCGTTTTTCCTGATATTAATAAGTAAATGAACATGTAAGGGGAAAAGAATAATCTTCCCTATAGTATAATGCCTGCTAATAAATGTTCAAGAAATTATGGAATTAGAAAAGCACAGTTTGAGACCCAAAGTGATCATGATTTTAGGCAGAAAGTATCAATAGATTCTAAAAGTTGGAGTAGTTACATAGCCTCAAAATATCTGCCCACAAAACCCTTATTAACTGCAAAGGAGAGAAGAGTAACTGTACAGTAGAGACCCCTGGTAGATACCATGCTACGCAGGAGCTCAAAAGTTTACATCACCAGTAATAGGATAAACCAAGATCCTATGTCATATTATGGGATTCCATGAAAACACCCCGTCATCACATCTGATATTCCTGCCCAGAATACATAATTTCACTTAAATTTAATCATGAGGAAGTAGAAAACAAATCCAGATTGAGCCATTTCCTTGAAATAAATCTCCTTAAGGGTGTGTGTGAATATATATGTACACACACACACACACACACACACACACACACACTCACACACTACTGGTTCTGTTTCTCCAGAAAATCCTTACTGATAACAGTAACAAGTTTGGATTCAGAAGCTTTTGACCATTCAGCTTGCTAATTTTAAGCTTTTGTTCAGATGTCACATTCTCATAGAGGCCTATTCTGATCACTATATCAAAAATGAAAATTAATTATCTCTCCATTCCATATCCCTGATCCCCGGACCCCCCCTCTATTTTCTTCCATAGCAATGCCACTTTTCACATACTGTGTTACTATTTATTGTGTTTATTTTCTGTTTCCCTTGTCCAGTATATAAACTTCACAAAGGCAGGCATTGTAGGACAAGTTCCCTGGGAAAAACCTCTGAGGTGGAGATTTGTGTGCAGAATGCTTCTGGGGTGGGTGGTGCTCCCAGGAACAGCAGGTATAAGGGACTGAGGAAGCAGGGCTGGGCAGAGTGGAGTGCAGTTGAACACAGGTCTCAGCTGATCGCAAGGGGAGCTCGGAAGCTGGGGTCGTGCTTCTGGCTGTCCTGAATTGAAAGACAAGGGGCTGGGTCTTTGTACCCCCATGGCAACCAGTCATTGGATGCAGGGTGCACCAGGGAAGGGACGTTACCTTGGGTAACACAGCTCCCTTTGGCCAAGGGCAATTCCCAGGAGGAGTCAAGTCATGGGGCAGCACCTGGCACCACTCCTGGCCCCTGGAGAATGAGCAGTGTGATCCTGAATGGGGGATCTGGGTGGGTACACTCCAGCAGCAGCCACTAGAGCCGGATCTTTGTCTATTGCTGTATCCCCAGCTCCCAGAAGAGGGCCAGAATTGTTGACTGGATGGGCGAATACATGAATGAATGAACAAATGAATGAATGAATTCCTTTCCCAAAAGGTCAGCAAGCACAGACAGGATGTGGCCACTAGTCTCAGCTGACAAGCAGAATGACAAGAGTGTAAAAATAGAAAATAGGTCAATGTCAATAGAGAAACCTTTAAGACACTTCAGTATAAAACAAAAAGCAGCAAATGGGAGAAGAGAGGCATAGGGCTTTGGGAAAGAATGGCAAGGTTGGATATGGCATCGAATACATTTATATTTCAGGGAGTTTCCAAATCTTCCACATAGGTTCCGAGCAGTTTATTGTAGGACCAGGGTGTGCTGTTGCAGGCCCGAGGGGCCCAGGGTTAAAGAAAGCATCCTGCTAACACAAGGAGCAACTGGCTCCCGTGACAGAACTTTTAACAAGCCTTTTCTCATATCTGTTGACTTAACGCAGGCCAGGGAATTCTTTGAAAGGCAACATGGCTATAAATCAGCAAGTCCCGTAACGTGCATTCCAGGGTCTTGGAGGAAAAGGCTGCACACAAAGGCACCTCTTCTAAGTCTTTAGGAATGCCTTGGTGAGTGGCCCTGGGAGTCTTGGGGTTAGCCTGGGGCTGGGAATGGAAAACATCCAGAAGGGAGGAGCAAGGAAGCACCAGCCATAGTAGCATAGCATGTTTCTACTAGAACATTGGGCACCCAGCACCTAGCTCAGGGCCTACTACCAGCGGATAATCAGCACTCAAGGAATTTCTGTTGAATGACTGACTAAATCATAGTCAGTTGTCTTGGTTCTGGCCCTGGTTCTGTCATTCACTGGTTGTGTGACCTTGAGGAACTCCCTTCTCCGAACTTTGGTTAACCATGTGCATAAAATGTTGGGCTTGAATACAAATGGAATCTTTGGGAGTGCATGACCTATCAGTTCCTGAGTCCTAAAGAACATTCAAAGAGGTGCATGAATCTGTGGAAAGGAGAAAAATACAAAAAGCCTACATGGCAGAGAACATTGCAGCTTCCTGAGCTAACGTGACCACCTAAGATGGTTAGAACCTGCTAAAGGAAGTAAACAATTCCTGTCATGGCTGGCCCTCCCACCCCCCAACCCCCACCCCCGTGGGATATGCTGGGGCCGCAGGAGACTGCTGTGTCCACCACTCCAGGGGAAATGCCTCTTCCACAGCTGGCTCAAACACAACAGGTCCCCCGAAACACAAAAAATCCCCTCTGGGACAGTCTGACGCCAGGTCAAGGGGTAAGAGGCAAGTGCTGTCTGATACCCATTGCAACTTCCACTATATCTGGGGCAGACCATCTCCTTAAGGCCCCAGGGGAGGCAGAATCAATTTTAGTCAATTGCCTGCTCACTTCCATCTGTAGCCTGACGTGGTAGAAAGGACAACAGGCTCCCACTAAAAATACAAGGGTTCAAATTCTAGCTTTTCTGACACTTGCAAACTTGACAAGTGACTTGATTTCTCTGGATCTGTAAAATGGGAATGATCATAACAGCTTCACAGGTAGGATCAAATGGTCGGAGATTTATAAAATCAGCATATTTATTTCCCCTCCCACCCTGTCCTCCCTCCTTCCTTCTCTCCTTCTCTTCTGTGCAAGTCAGCCCAGTTAAGTCAGAGCAGAGTACAAGCAAGGCCAAGGGCATGGTAGGTGTGATGCTCATGTGGGACCACAATCCTGCTCCTTGTCCTGGCCCTGTCGGTCCTAAAGAGTCAACTTGCTAACTGTGTGCTTACACCTTCTCATCACAGAGCAAAGGCAGTTTGCCACTGACCAGTATCACTGTGGACAAATACTATTTACTCAGCAAGGATGCCAAGCATTTTTAATCCCTGACTCATCAGGAAGAGGAATTTGGCAAAAGGGGATGGGGGGTGGGGAATGAATGAGATGAAACTGAGTGAGACCAGAATGTAATTATGAGGGTCAGATTCCGCCATTCCGGGGCACAGAGGAAGAGGGGATGAGATGGTCCTTTCCCCTCCAGAGCTGAAGTGACCCCAATTCCCCCTTTGGAAAACTGAAGAAGAAAGAACCATAAAAGATGTGTGGAATTTTTCTTCTCTTTCTCGGAGTTGCACCTTATGCTGAACCAGGGGCTCTGAATCCTTTGGCAGACTGCTGACATCATTGAGAGGGACCCTCAAAATCTACATTTGTACGAAGCCGTATTTGTGTACTCTGTAACTGTAAGTTCAAGTGCTTTCATGGAGGAGGCATCCTTTTGACTCATATCTGGGTCCTTGTATTCAAATCAGTCGGATTCAGACCCACTGCAGCCGGGCCTTGTAGCTGAGTCCCCATTTCTCCAGACTCCATCTTTTGCCTCATCTCTCTCCACACTTGGGGTTCAGCACCCCAACTGTGGGAACAAACCACAGAGCAGCTCTTTCCTTTCTGCGGGCTGTGATGAGGCCTGCCTGGCCTTCCCCCTCAGTGTTAACCTTCTTGGGGGCCGAATCTGAGGGGGTACCTGGCTCCTCTGGGTGCTGAGGGATGAAAACTCACATGGTGACAGTCCATTTGCTTACTCCACTTAGGCTGATGGCCTTGCTAGGCCTACTCTTTTCTTTCTTTCCCGGCCCTTTCTTCCCATCACTGTGCCTCTTCATCATCTCCTCTCCCCCTTTCTAAGATGCTAAAGACAGGCTTGTTGCCCCTCTGCGCCTATGTCTTCCTTTCCCAAGATCTTTGCCTCCTCTTCTAAGCCTTTCCTCTGTAGTTAAGCCATGAGGATTTCCTCCTCTGCAGTGCCACAGGGTGCTCTTAATACCAGATTGTACTCCAGTGGGCCCAGCGAAATCACCCCAGGTGAGTGGACATCGAGATGGTCCTAAAAACTAAACAGTCTCAAGAAAGAGTGGCATCATCAAAAGGAATGAGATCTTGCCATTTGCAACAACGTGGATGGAACTGGAGGGTGTTATGCTGAGTGAAATAAGTCAATTGGAGAAAGACATGTATCCTATGACCTCACTGATATGAGGAATTCTTAATCTCAGGAAGCAAACTGAATGTTGCTGGAGCGATGAGGGGTGGGAGGGATGGGGTGGCTGGGTGGTAGACATTGGGGAGGGTATGTGCTATGGTGAGCGCTGTGAATTGTGCAAGACTGTTGAATCACAGATCTGTACCTCTGAAACAAATAATGCAACATATGTTAAAAAAAAAAGAAAAAGAAGAAGATAGCAGGAGGGGAAGAATGAAGGGGAGTAAGTTGGAGGGGGAGACGAACCATGAGAGACGATGGACTCTGAAAAACAAACTGAGGGTTCTAGAGGGGGGGAGGGTGGGGGGATGGGTTAGCCTGGTGATGGGTATTAAAGAGGGCACGTTCTGCGTGGAGCACTGCGTGTTATGCACAAAGAATGAATCATGGAACACTACATGAAGAACTAATGATGTAATGTATGGTGATTAACATAACAATACAAAAATTTAAAAAGAAAGAGTGGCATCAATTGAGCCCTGACTATGGGCCAGGAAATTTACATGCAATGTATATTTAGTCCTCACAGTATTCTTCTTAGATACTTTTACTCCCATTGTACAGATGAGAAAATTACAGCTCAGGGAAGTTAGTACCTAAGCTGAAGTCTTGGTTAGCAAATGACAATCATAACCTACCCCAGGTCTGTCGGAGTCTGGAGCTCACTCTTGTTTCCACACTCCGGCGCCTCACTGACTCCACAGTAATCTTCACATCCATCTCTGGCTGATGCAATGTCATCTTGATGCTCAGGGAAATATGATGTGTCAGGTTCAAATTTAATCACAACATCCTATAAATTATAGTTAGAGAAGCAGAAATAAATGTGTCAAGATGATTTTGTAGGATGAGACATAAGCTCTGATAATTTGACCTGAGTTGAAAGATAAGTCTGTGTGTGTGTGTGTGTGTGTGTGTGTATGTGTGTATGAGAGAGAGAGAAATAAACAAATTCAGCACATTAATGAAAGCATCAGTGTAGGGCCAGTGGTCCCGAATGCTGGAGCACAATGAGAGAGCAGCTCAGGAAATGATTTTAATGAACAGAGACTCTGGCCTCAGGGGAATACCCAGAATCAGGAAAGCCTTAAACTCTTCTCAGTTCATGTTTTCTTCTAAGGAAATCCTGTACAGAATTTATTATTAGCAAGAAATATACATTGAATTATTGAATAAGGGGTCTTTAAACAGGAATATAACATAAAACAAGTCTATGTACTGATCAGTTGACAAAAATGTGCCCAGAGGCTTGTAGGAATCTGATCCTGAATTTCTTCTAGGAGCAATGGCTTAATATTTGCTAATTCACTCTTTGTAGTGACTTTATTAGAATATACCAAGAATCATGAGAACTGATGGTATGTTTGGGGTTTTTTTGCCTGTTTATATTGTCTCTCTCACTGGACAGTACACTCCATGAGGGTAGGCATCACGTTTTCCTCACTTCTTGATCCTTGCAATCCCTTGGATTAATCCTACTTTGGCAGATGCCAAATAAATGCCTTTTGGAGTGAATGGGTGGATTAGTGAAAGTTAGGAAAAGAATCATGAAAGTGTTGAATCACAGAAGTCAAGAGAGTTTTGAGGAATGAGTAATCATCCATGTAGCCAAAGCAGAGGGGTTGGCAAGTAGGGAGGAGCAAATATCCATTGGGCTGGCAGGTAGGAGGTCGTTCATAGCCTGGGAGACCTGTTTCAGCTGTGGAAGGAGGACAGAAGTCATATTGTAGTGGGCTGAGGAACTGGCACTTGAACAAGGGGGTAGGCTACATTTTTTAGAAGTTTAGGTGAGACGGGGAAGAAATAGATTTGACAGAAGCTAGAGGAGCCTCTGGTCGAGGGGTGGGTCTTTCGGGACTGGAGAAGTGCTCTCATAGCTAGAAGGTGGGGAGAAGTAGCCCGAGAGAGGAAGAGGCTGGGGGTATAGCAGAGAGAGGCAGAAAGAACAGTATGTGGTTCGTGGCAGAGGTCAAACTCTAAACAAGAAGAGGGAGATCTCAGCCGTACAAACTAGGGAAAAAGAAAAAAGGAAAAGTACAGATATTAATACATTTATAGTGAAGGGGGCAGGAAGTTGAAGGAGATCCCTCCTGATTACCTTGATTGCTCTCTGTCCAGTAGGAGGCCAGGTAGGACATAAGGGAAGAAGAGGGAAGGTACCTGTAAACTGACTACAGCTTAGAGATCATGAAGAAGCTTATGCCAGATAAATCCAAGGACTGATGGGTAGAGAAGCACTGGAGGCCATGATGCTGCAGTGGCGTTAGCAGCCAGGGTAAAAAGAGCAGCCAAGGCAGGCTATTGTGTTTCTGGTCAGCTCTTGAGTTTTGCTGGGCAAGGACTACAGAGCAAGGGAGCTGAAGAATCTGCAAGAGAAGAGTTCAGACTGGAACAGGCTGATGGGTGTGAAAAAAGCAGAAGATGAAGGATTTGTGGTCCCCATGAAGTGAAAGAACAGGTATGTCAGGATAAAGATATGAGTGGGCAAGGTCAGAGGTTCATGAGGGAAGCTCTAGGTAATGACTGAGCCCAGAGTGTTGCCATGTGAGTGGGCAGCTAAAGATGAGTAGAGTTCCTTGACCTTAAGGAGATCCAGGGGATGGAAAATCAATGATCCATCTCGTCTTGTATTAATTTAGCAAGTTGTTTCCTGAATTCAAGCTTCTTATTTGTGGCTTTACAGCCTTAGCAAGGTAACAGTGAGGCAAAATATGACGAGCATCATGTGTATAAGGAAAATGGAAATATTAACCTTATAAAGGTAGACAAATACAAATCCTCCCTTCCTCCATACATATTACAAAATCTAATGGGTTAATTACTTGAAAGAAAGTTGAAGAAAGGTTTTACTGATATGGAAGTAGTGTGATATAAAAGAAAATATCTGGGTCCAGAATTAAGGTAATAATGTATTTCTTGACTCTAGACTCCCCATCAACAAATGGATCACTAAACGGTCCAACTGAGTGGACTTTTTACCTGCTCTTAATCTTCTTGACTTTGGAAGAATGTCGCCTGACACTGCAGGCCATCCTCTCCCCAGACTTTGCCTTCAGCAACACCACCTTTGAGGTTGCCCTACTCCTTCTCTATATGCCCTTCTCTGGCTCCCCCTTCTGATTTTATACCCATAGGGATCTGCTTTTAGCGTCGCCCCTTTCTTTTTCTACACCTTGTCCCTTGGCACTCTCTTTCATTTGCATAGTTCAATCAGTGTCTTCTTGCAGGGAATTTAGTTCTTTATCTTCAGCTTTGATTTTTGTCCCTTGCTCTAGCCTGAATTTCCAAATACCTGCTAGACGTACCTGCCAACGTATCAAGTTCACATCAAAATGGAATGGTAACATGCAGAAGAATGAAACTGGACCACTTTCTTACACCATACACAAAAATAAATCAAAATGGATGAAAGACCTAAATGTGAGACAGGAAACCATCAATCCTAAAAGAGAATACAGACAGAAACCTCTTTGCCCTCAGTCGTAGCAACTTCTTACTAGACAGTCTCTGGAGGCAAGGGAAACAAAAGCAAAGATGAACTATTGGGACTTGATCAAGATAAAAAGTTTCTGCGAAGCGAAGGAAATAATCAACAAAACTAAAAGGCAGCATATGGAATGGGAGAAGATATTTGCAAATGACATATCTGGTAGAGGGTTAGTATCCAGAATCTATAAAGAACTTGTCAAACTCAACACCTAAAAACAATAACCCAGTTAAGAAATGGGCACACAAGATGAATAGACATTTTTCCGAAGAAGACTTCCAGATGGCCAACAGACACATGAAAAGATGTTCAATATCACTCATCATCAGGGAAATACAAATCAAAACCATGATGAGATACCACCTCACACCTGTCAGAATGGCTAAAATTAACAACACAGGAAACAACAGATGTTGGCGAGGATGTGGAGAAAGAGAAACCCTATTGCACTGTTGGTGGGAATGCAAACTGGTGCAGCCACTGTGGAAAACAGTATGGAGGTTCCTCAAAGGGTTAAAAATCGAACTATACTTTGACCTAGAAATTGCCCTACTAGGTATTTACCCAAAGGACACAAAAATACTGATTCAAAGGGGCACATGCACCCCAATGTTTACAGCAGCATTAACAACAACAGCCAAATGACTGAAAGAGCCCAAATGTCCATTGACTAATGAATGCATAAAGAAGTTGTAGTATATATATATATATATATACACAGTAGAATACTACTCAGCCATTGAAAAGAAAGGAATCTTGCCATTTGCAACGACATGGATGGAACCAGAGCGTATTATGCTAAGTGAAACAAGTCAGTCAGAAAAAGAAAAATACCACATGATTTCACTCATATGTGGAATTTAAGAAACAAAACAGATGAACATAGGGGAAGGAAAAAAAAAAGAGAGGAAGCAAACCGTAAGAGACCCTCAACCATAGGAAACAAACTGAAGGTTGATAGAGGGGAGGTGGGTAGGAGATGGGCTAAATGGGTAATGGGTATTAAGGAGGGCACTTCTTGTATTGAGCTTTGGTTATATGTAAGTGATGAATCTGTAAATTCTGCTCTTGAAACCATTATTACAACTTAACGTTAACTAACTAGAATTTAAATAAAAATTTGAAAAACAAAACAAAATAGGACAGAATGCAGAATTTTCCTTTTTAGGCCATTGTGTTCCATATTTCTGTCCATTGGACCATCAGACTCTCTCTTGCTAAACGTATTTTCCCTTCCTTACAAGTGACAGTTACTCAAAGAACCATAGGACCATGGGCATTTGATTGGAAGGGATCCAGAGGTAGTATCTCATAGTGGGAGGCATTGTGACTAAGAACAGCTACGGTCTTTGGACTTGAGTGGATCTGTATTTAAATACTGGCTTAGTCTTTTGCTTGCTGAGTGACCTTTGGGGAGTTACTTAATTTCTCTGTGCTTCAGTTACCTTTAAAAGCTTTTGTCAGCATCAGTTAGATGATGTGTGTAATGTTCTTAGTCAAGGGCTTAGCACTTATTAAATGCTCAGTGAAAGGTGATTATTATCAGGGATTCCACCCCTTCATTTTTCAGATGGTGAAACTAAGGACCAGAGAGATAAAGTGATTAAATAAAAGTGAAAGAGTTGGAACTAGAAACCAGTCTGATGACTTCAAGACCTGTGTCTTCCTAAATCTTAAGGCTCTTTATACCTAAGCTAAGGGAGTAATGGTTTGAAATAGTAAGAAAACTGTCTTTGGAGAAGCCTATTTTTAGATCATTACTAGGGGAAGACACCATGTCTTTTTAGCTTGCTGTCAAATCTTAATTATTTATGCTAATTGGGACCAAGGAAACTTGGTTAAATGAAAGGCACGTGAAGTGTCCAAAGGTCGTTTAAATAACGGCTTCAACTTTTTCCTCAATTACTGTCTATCAGTTTATTGGAGGTACTACATTCAATGTGGCAACAGAACATGAAAAACCAGCAAAATGTTTCAATCACAGGTTTCTAACTAGGTTTCAAAATAGAGGCATAGTATCATAATTAACTTCATCTCAAAAGAAATCTTGAAGGAAAATTTGAAAAACAGAAATAGAATGAGAGCACTGTGGTAAATAAAAAGAGACAAATGAAATTTCTTATCTATTGTTATCAATGTCTGCAAGAGCACCATGCTTGGGAGGAAATTATTCCCTGCTTCCTAATGCTGTTTTTCATTTTACTTATCTTGTTAACTTTATTAAACCCAACAGGAAGTAATTTTAGCATAACCGCTAATTTGTTTTGACGTGTCTCAAGAGACCTATTTTTTTTTCTTTTAAATAATGCCTGCTGCTTTGTATCAAACCATGCCCCAGTTGAAGGGGCATCTGTTATTGGAATGCCTTTTCAAAAATAACAGTGGAGTCTGAACGTCTGGAAGGTTTACAATAAAATCTTCTATTTGGAGCCCACATTTGTGATGGGATGCCTGAGTACATTTTATTTTATTTTTTAAGTCTTTTCAGACTTTTGAGAAAGTCATCATGTATGATCATGTTTCTTCAGCTGAACTTCATCAATTAAATCTGACTCTGAGGGCTAGATAAGGGGCATCCCCACATGAGGCATTAACAATATATTCTGGATGAGTCTAAAACCTGCAGTGTGGGATGTAAGTTGAGATCCAGGATTTTTAAAGAAAATTCACTTCTACCTTAAGTCAATTTCCAATGGCACCTATTTTGAATGGACTTAAGCCAGTTTGGTCCTCAGAAAATTATCTGATGTTCTTTTGATATATATTAATGCTATTATAGCATCCAGGAGTAAGAGGCAGGTATAGGGAGAAGTATATAATCCCTTATTGACAACCTCACTACCAGAGAGTATGGTATGTTAAAATGATAGTGAGTCTTGGATCAATTATGGCAGATATATTAATATTTATTCATAAGTATGAAAAACAAATGCAGAGATATTTCAAAGGCAGAATGGGCCAGCCTTACAAGAGGGTCATGCTCTTCATGAAGTTAAAAGATGCAGTGGGACTCTCGGGATCTGACACTGGGCATGCCAGACTCTTAACTCCTAACTGATCCCCTATCCCTTATGCTAAGTAACAAACCCACCGGGGTAGATTAAGATAAGCTATATGAACTGCTAAGTAATAGTCCTGAAAGATACTGATTCCTGACTGGAGTTCTCCAATGTTTTAACTACCTCTGAAGGGGACAGTGCTCATTAGATACTTTGACTGTTAACCAACTGCTGCTAAATTGCTAAACTGGAATTCACTTGTATACATACATCATCCTACTTGCAGCCAAATACAGCATCGTTATTCTCCCCACCTCCCAAGCCAGACACCACAGAGGCATGCGTGCCACAGCCAACTGCCTTGCCCAGCAACAGATTCCGACAAGCCTAATTGATTAATCATCACCCCAATTTGCCTTCTTCTCTTTATCTGCAGAGGAACTTGCTTAGTTTTCAGTCCTTATCGGGAACTCTCCTTGACTGACTTTAACAGCCATCTCACTGCTCAATTTTAACCTTTTTGTCTTCCCAATGGCTCATCCTTTCTCACCCTCAAAACAAGTCTGACCCTGTCACTCCCCAGCATAAAATCTTCTGAGGACCCGAGTGGCCTATTGTGTAATATCCAACCTACCTAGCAGACCTCAAGCCACTTATCCACATGGACCCCCGTGCTCCAGCTTTTATAAACTTTTCATAATTTCCCCAACATTCGACCTGACTTACTCTTTAAGCCACCGGTAGATGCAGGTCCTCCCTGGTTTTGTTACCAAAAATTCAAACATATTCCTTATTTAAAATCTCCTTTATGGCATCGCCTCTATGAAGGACACAGGTGTTTTTGTTCAGGTCTTTGTGCTCCCACAGCCCTTTCTACTTACATTCACTGACAGCAGCTGTTGTGTTGTGCACACTGGGATTACCAGACACAAGACAGGATGCCCAGTTACACTTGAATTTCAGATGATGAATAATTTGTATTATATATAGGTTCCATACAATATTCTGTAGCAATTATTTATCACTTATCTGAATTTCAGATTTAAATGAGCATCCTGATGTTTGTTTGCTAAGTCTGGCAAGCGTAGCTGTGCTGTAATTCAACTGTGTACGAGTCTATTCCTTTCTCTGCTCTGTGAGCTCCTTGAAGGCATTTGTATCTAAGTGAGCAGCTAGACTCCAGGTCTGGCACCAAGCTCCTATTCAATAAATGTTTCTTGAGTAAAGAAGAAAAAGAAAGGTCAAAAAAGAAATGTCACTGCTTGTCTTTTCCCACTTGGGAAAATTAAAACAACACAACACAACCTTTGGGCGACTTGATTAGGACATGTCATAGAGCTCCTTGTACTTAGCAGTGTTTCAGAAGCCAAAAACTGTTCCAAAATGAGAGATGAAAAAATAGGGACAGGGTGGATAAATACTGTCTGGTGTGGAAGTCTAAAGTTATGCCTAACATACAGAAGTAATACTGATGATGATGATGATGAAATCAAGTTAGTTACATGGAACACACACCAGTATACTTCCAGGGCATCCCCAGTGAATCCTCACAAACCCTATGAGGCAGGTGCTCACTGTGAGGGGCTGGTGTCTTTCACTCCGCAGCTTTGTGTGCTGTTAGCTCTGGTACCAAACACTATTCCACTTCCTTCCCAAAGACCCCCCAGGGGAGCTGACTCAGTAGGAGAAGTGTTCAAAGCCCCACCTTGTAAACGGAAAATAATGCATGAAGTTGCCAGGTTTCTGTGAGGGATTTGGACTCAGTCCCATTTCTTCTTTGGGAAGCTTTCTTTGCCCATAAAAGATTCTCAGAGATCCACTTTTGTTTCAGTCTTGTGGTCATAAAACTGCCTTGATGAAAAGTTTGTTTTAAGGGCTTATGACTTGGGGACATAAAGAAATGTTTGAAGAAGGAAAAGGGATGACAGCATGTGAGTTTCTGTATGGAATGGACCATATGGAGCCCCCTTCCACTTCCTTTCGTTGAGCCCATGGTGGGAGAACATTCAAAAAGCCAAAAACTTGGGTAACAGCCCTTAAATCGACATTGTTTGAGTATGAATGGATCCAACTGGCTTTAAATATTTTGTTCCTCACATAATTCCTATTTTAGGCAGATTGGTTACTATAGAGACTAGAGCCACCTTAATTATGGATGGTCAAGAGAGGACATGTTGACTAATGGTTAGAGCAGAGGTCTAAGGTCCAAGGTCCTAATCTTAGCCCAACCACAGACTCACTGTGAGCCTGTCTAACTTACTCTCTGTGCTACAATCCTGCCTTAACTAAGCAGGAATGAAAAGTATCCTTGCTGGAGCCCTGTGGGGAGTGATATTTATATATTTTGTTTTTAGGAGTGGGGGAGATAGAAGATTTGGGAATGAGGGAGAGAGAGATTTAAACATAAATTTAAGAAAACATTGAACTTGGAAGGCTGTTGTTGACCTGCTAAGTAATTCATTGGCAAATGGGAAGTGACTACCTATCACATCATCACCTCTGGGGCTGGAATGTGGGCAACAGTGTCTTGGGCATTTAAAAAAAGTGTGTGCGTGTGTGTGTGTGCGTGCGTGTGTGAGTGTGCGCGCATGCCACCACTCAAATTCTTAAAACTAAGATATAAAAGCTACAATTTACAAATCTATATAAATGGTTTGTCCCTATCTTTTACAAAGAATGATTTTATTTTCTAGCACTCCTTAGCATGTATTTTAATTTTTTTAAAAAGATTTTATTCATTTGAAAGAGAGTGAGAGTGAGTGAGTGAGCATGAGCAGGGGGAGGGGCAGAAGGAGAGGGAGAAGCAGACTCCACACTGAGCAGGGAGGCCCACGTGGGGCTCAATTCCAGAACCCTGGGATCATGACCTGAGCTGAAGGCAGATGCCTAACCGACTGAGCCATCCAGGCACCCCTGTATTTCAATTTTTAAAAAAAACTTTTTATTATGAGGATTTTTGGAACACAAAGTAAAGAATGTCCACATATACATTTTCTAGCTTCAACTATTATCCACACTCTGTCAGTGTTGTTTCATCTCACTTAGCTCTATTTTTTTTCCTTTCTGGACTATGTTAGAGAAAATCCCATTTCACTTGTAAAAGATGATAGGTTTGCTTTCTTTAACAGATAAAAGTTTTTTTTTCCCTATAGCCACAGTACACCATTATCACTTCCAACAGAATTACCAATTCCTTAATATTATCTAATACCTAATCCATGTTCAATGTTTCCAGATTATCTTAAAAATATCCTTTTTTATAGTTGGTTTGTTCCAATTAAGATTCAGATATGGCCCAGACATTACATTTGTTTGTCTCTTAAGCATGTTTTAATCTATAACAATTCCCCTGAACTCTCCCTTCTTATTTTATTTGGAAATACTTGAAACGAAAGTTGCAAAACTAAAAGCGATGAATACTCACTCACATTTATGTTTTACACATCTGCTTAATTCTCTCTTTCTCTCCCTCTCTTATGTGTGTGTGTCTTAACATCATCATTATTTTTTTGCTGCACTATTAGAGGTAGGTGCAGACATTGTGACATTTTACCCTTAAATATTTCAATGCATTTCCCCTAAGAATAAAGACATTCTCCTACAAAATTACATTATAAATATCACATGGGAGAGATTTAACACCAACACAATATTATCTATTGTTCATTCTATATTCAGATTTCTCCACTTGTCCTAATACTGTGCTAATACTGTCCTAAGAATCCTGTAGCCTCTTCTTCTTTTTTTAATCCAGGAACAAGTACAGAACCAAGTATTGCATTTAGTTGTCATGTTCTTTGGTTCTTCTAACCTAGAATACTCTTCAGTAGTCTTTCATGACATTGAAACTTTTTTTTTTTTTTAAGACTCCATGATAAGCAGGGAGCCCGATGCGGGACTCCATCCTGGGACTCTGGGATCATGACCTGAGCCGAAGGCAGTTGCTTAGCCAAATGAACCACCCAGGTGCCCCATAACACTGACATTTTTAAAGTGTTTTGGCTAACTGTTGGGCAAAATGACTCTCAATTTGATTTGCCCGATTGCTTCTATTTTCAGTTCTTAGAAGAACTGTTGAAACAACTCTACAACTAGCATACTTTGCTCTACTTTAGAGCAAAGTGTCCACAGGTTGAGGCTAAGTTTTGTTTCTTCTCTTCCTATTTTGCATTCCCTACTCATTATTTGACCTTGGAAATGTTTGTCCTCAGAGGGGCATTTATGTCTTGTAATTTTTACGTCACTAAGTGGATTAAGACTAACATTTATTTTCAGGGGCTTCTGCATAGTTTTAAGGATGCATCTGAAGCATTATTCTTTGTCTTGCTCTTGAGACTCTCCCTCTTTTCAATTCAGAGAACTGCAAAATGGAAAAGACAGGAGGTAGGCACCAGACGTTACTCTCTCTCCTTGAAACAAAGCCTAGCCTCTCCCACCTCGAAATTTGGAGCTTTCCATATAGGAACAGAAGGCACATCTATCCTGTATGGACTTCCAGCCAGCAGTGCTGTCTGTGTCTGCATGTGTCCTCTGATCTCTGGTGTAAACGCTGCCCTAGCCAATGTAACTGGCTTGTGTTGGTTCCGGATAGCTACACATGGCTTGTGCGGGTGAACCATGGAGGAGCTTACTGTGTATTTTCTGGCCAGATGTCCTAGAGCTGCTTTGCAGATACTGAATTAGGAGTCCCTAAAAGTGGTTGGCAGTGGGGCACACCCTGGTAAGGTCTGCCATCTCCACAAGGGCCTCTGTGTCCATGCCAGTAGCCTCTTTCCTTTCTTTGCCATGGACATGGATTCTGTGGGACCCTCTCTCCCCATCACCAAGGAGACTGCTGGTGCTCGGTTGGAAGAGTGCAGATAGTGCTTTAAGCTCAGTTCCTACTCCAAGTCCCTCTGTTTCTTGTCTACAGAGCTGTACATCACCTTTCAGGCCATTTAGTGGAACAATATGGGAAGGAGGAGGTTGGGACAGGAAAAAATGTTCTCTAGTAGCATCAACAGTGAATAGTTTTGAGTCCCTGGGAGATCCCACCTTCCCATCCACTCTCGAGCAAGTGTCATCCTGTGCCAGACTTTGACAGACAGCTATGCAGGTATTAGTTAGCTCCCCGCAAAGGAAAACTGGGTACCTGCCATGGGACCCAAAGGCAAATCTGCACTGTTTATGTTTTTGAGAGCTTTATAAGGGTTATACCCACAGAGTCAGAAGATGGAATTGAAAGGGAGGGAACGTAAGAGAAGAGAAGGATGCTCCGTATGTGAGAGGCAGCTGGAGGAGAAAGGCCCGCCTCTCTTCCCAGCTTTGCAACTCCCAGCCCAGTAGAGCTCCAGCTTTATGGCCTGTATACAGGAGAGGGGAGCCTGAAGCTGGGCCAGAGGTCTGGCCAGATTAGAGACTGCATCTCTCAACTGCTAAGTGAAAGGGATTCTTACAGTTTGGAGACTGGGAAATTCATTTAGATGGACATTAGTGTTCCAAAGGTGTCTCCAGGACTATCTCCATTCATCTTAGTCCTGTGTCCTGGATATTGTATTCCTATGCTCTCATCTTTGCAGCCAAAGGATGAAAATGCCATGTCTTGGCTTTCTACAGCATGTTTGGGCAGGGGTTTATCCCAGTGACCATCATCTACATGTTACTGCTAGGAAGACACTGAGACAATTTGAAATCCGTAGCAGAAATAGTGGGATGGAGTCTCCCTTTTCCATGCCTTTTCCAAAACAGCGTCCGATGTGGCCAAAACAGCATCCGATGTGGCCAAAACATCAAATCATTATGGCAAGAGGCTCAGGACTCAGAGAGATTATTCAAATTCCGTATTCTCCACTTATAATTTATCCTTGGCCAAATTTCACAGCCTCTCCGCCTTAACATCCTTATCTTGTAAAATGTGAAAAAGAATGCCTCCTTCCCAGGCTCGTGAGGCTGAAATGATATAATGTATGCCAAAATGCCTAGGCTTGTTCCTAGCACAGGGTGAGAGTTAGTTTCCTTCCTCATTCCAATTCCATACTCATTCCTTCTCTTTTCCTTTTGTTATAGCTCATATTAGCACTGTAAAAAAAAAAAAAAAAAAAGGCATCATCTGCTTCTTATTTCTCCTGAAAAGGCGGTGTAAATTTAGCATCTCAGGTTGACGATGCTTGGGAGATAAATGCTTACAAGAACTGTACCAACAAATAGGACAGCCTCATCCTATTCAAACACTTGCTGCAGCCCAGAAAAGGGGATAGATAGCCTGGCCTAGGGACAAGCAGGCCAAGGAAGACCGAAGACACTAAGAGCAGCCACAGAATTTCCTCACCAGGCAGAACCAAGAGGCCCCAAGTTAAAAGAGCAGGATATGTTTCCTAGACATCTGTTTCTCTTGGGGTTCACAGTGCTGATCTTTGCCTTGAGGATCTAAAGGTCTAATTGCTGGAGGCAACTCAAAAGAAATTTAGTCAATGGGGGCAGAAACAAATCGGTAGACAAGCTGGCCCATATGAGATGCCCTCCACTAGCATTCTCTAATTGCCTGAGTTGGATTTCCATCAGACAAGATACCCAGTGAGATAGGGGAACACTTTTTATATCTGGAGTGAATAGGAATCCAGTGTAGGAAAATTGCTAGAAAATTGAGGAAGGCAAATAAAATGCTGAAAATTTTAATGTAGTCCTAGAGTGAGTATTTTTGTTTCTATGCCAAAATTCTGTGTTTCCTTCAAAAACTTATGACAATTTTGTAACAGCAAGACAATAACAATGACTGGTGGAGCAGAGACAGAGGTAGAGAGGAGAAGTAAGATGTGTTCTGAGTTAGGGCTGTGCATTCAATGCTGGAGATTTGGAACGTCATCATTTTGAGATGTAACTGTGTGAAAGTAATACAGTTTTCTCTCTGAGTGTGTTTGCACATGTGGCAGGGGTCAAAAGACTTTTTTCAGCAAAGCAGAGCCCTTGAACAAGAGTATAAAAGCCACTTTGAGTGAGACCCTCACGTGAATGTCTAAGTTATGGTAAGAGGGTTCAGAGCTTTGGAGTCAGAAAGCCCACTGGAATCCCAAATCTTCCAATGACAAACGATATGGATTCCGGGCAAGATTCTGAGTCTCTCTCAGTTCCGATCTGTAAAATGTGAAAAATAATCCTTACTTCATAGGATTGTTTTGAGGTATAAATAAAATAATGTTTTTATTAGAAGCTTTGTTTCATTCAAAGAACCAGACCCATTACTTCTGAACATCTTTTTCCATGACTCTCTCAACACCTGAAATTATTCTTTTACCATTCCTTTTTTGGTCAATCAGCAAACATTGATCAAGCACTCACCATACATTCTGCAGTGCAGCCCCACCCCCAAGCCTTCCTGAATTCAAGGTAAACAAATCCATGTTTCTGTTCTAAAGTGAAGAAGTCACAGGGAGATATCAGGAGGTGGGTGCTAGGGCTGTACCTGGCTCAGCTGGATGCACAGCTGGAACTGGTCTTTGGCGTTCTGCTACTTCCCTTACGAGTCTGAACTTGTTTCTTCCCAGGGAATGTGTTCATAGTCTACTCAGTGTCATTCACCCCACATTTCACTCTGATTTTGCAGTAGATGGATTTGCCTTGTTATTGGGAAGGACAGGCCCCTCCCCTAACCTCAGAAGAGTCACGGTTACTTTAAACCTAGGGTAACCTCATTCCCCTTTGCCAGTGATTGGTTTAAGAGAAGGCAAGTTATCCAGTTCTGACAATAAGATGCAAGGAGAGGTCTTCTTGAAGCTTCTGCTAAGAATTTCACTTTCCTAGTAAAAGGCACAGATAAGGCTTGGGAAGTTCATTCCTTCTCCTTCCATTTTCAAAGTGGAAGTGATGCCTGAAATTGCAGCAGCCAGTTTGGGGCCATGAAGCAATAAGCACAAGAATAAAAAACCAAAGATGGAGAGTCTGGGGGATAGAGGACAGAAAGAATCTCGGTGATATGATAGAGCCCTAAACTGCTAAACTTCTTATTAGGAGAGATGAATAAATGTTTGTTTTTTTTTTAAGATTTTATTTATTTATTTGACAGAGAGAGACACAGCGAGAGAGGGAACACAAGCAGGGGCAGTGGGAGAGGGAGAAGCAGGCTTCCCGCAGAGCAGGGAGCCCAGCCCCACGTGGGGCTCCATCCCAGGGCCCTGGGATCATGACCTGAGCCGAAGGCAGACGCTTAACGACTGAGCCACCCAGGCGCCCCAAATAAATGTTTTTATTGCTTAAATCACTCTTAATTGGGTTTTCTGCTGCTTGCAACTAAAAGCATTCTTATTTGATATTCCTTTTTTAAGGGTCATACTGCAAACTTCGTTATAGCCCATTGCCATCTTTGTTTCCAAATGGCTTCTAAGGAATTCCTGCTAATTCCTGCAGATCATGGTATTAGCTGGACTTAGGGCATGATTTCATCAAAGAGTTTGTGCATTTTAACAAAGGATTCCTGGGATGAGAAAAATTTCCCGAGACAAAAGCATAAAACCATGATGGTAGAATGACAGGTTGTGCGACTGATACTTTGCAGAGGACTGGGAGCCCTGATTCCTGCCCCTTCAAGCCCAGGGTTTACGTGGCCACCTGGTCTACTTATACATGTTTCCTAGAGCCTTGTAACTCAAAATGTGGCCCACCAGCAGTACCAGTATCACTTACGGACTTGGAAAAATGCAAAAATCTCATGCCCTGACCCAGACCTACTCAATCAGAACCTTCATTTTAACAAAGATCTCCAAGTGATTCATATGCACATTCAGGTTTGAGAAGCACCGCTCCAGAGGACACAGAATTGCTAAGGTTAGAAAAACGCTCAATTTTCTCCTACTAGATGAATAGTTGGCAAGGCACAATGTTACAAGGGAAACTTCTCATATTGTTATTTTTTCTGGCAATAGAGATTTGGGGTAGACCAGATTTACTGACTATATATAATCTTTCAGAGTCATCTGAACACAGAGACCAGAACCATTCAGCACAACTCATATGTTTCAAGATTATACCTTTTTTTCTTTTTTAGTAATCTTTATATCCAATGTGAGGTTTGAACTCATGACCCCAAGATCAAGAGTCACGTGCTCTGAGCCAGGCAGATGCCCCAAGACTACATCTTATTTCTAAAAGGGACATGAGTTACACTGAAATCGAGACATATAACAGAGAGAGCAGTGTGGTCTAAGGAAGGTCCCACGACAGTTAAATACCTCCTCACATTACAGGCCTTCAATTACATCACTTCATGCGAGGGTCCATCCATTTCTCTGAAGACTCAGAATCTCATTGGCAGTGCCTGGTAATCAGGCTTTAAGAGTTACCCATACCAATAAAAATAAACATCAGGAACACCTGGGTGGCTCAGTCAGTTAAGCACCTGCCTTCGGCTCAGGTCACGATCCCAGGATCCTGGGATCGAGTCCGGCGTTGGGCTCCTTGCTCAACAGGGAGCCTGCTTCTCCCTCTGCCTGTCACTCCCCTTGTGTGTTCTCTCTCTCTCCCAAATAAATAAAAATAAAAAAAATAAAAATAAACAGTTTTCATGAGACTCGAGGATGTAAAAAAATTAATTTACATGAAATAATATATAGTCATCAAATGGACAAGAAAGCTCTCCTTGGCTTGGTTCAGAGAAATTTCTCCCTGTAAGAAGCTTCCTGGGAATCCAAGTCATAATCAGAAGTCATCTCACTGATTTATCAAGAGACCTCCCTATCCCAGGGACCAGAACACTTAAAAGTCCCTAAAATAAGTTCATTTCCCCCCCTAAAAAAAAAAAAAAAAAAAACACATGGCAGACACAATTAAAATGAGAAGGATGCTTAGGAGATTTAAATAAAGTGTGCTAACAGAATGAGGCTGAGATAGCTGGGCATCCATCTCACTATTGGGAGAGTCCTGATAAAGAGAGAAATGGAAGGCTAATAACAAAGTCTCTCTGTCCCTCACTAGTCTTAGCTGATATTCATCCCACCATTTTTTTCAATTTCTATGCTGATGATTATTTCTTTATATCTTCTATGCTTTTAGTCAAGTTATAATGAACAATGGACCTGGGCAATATACTATTTTTTATTTTTCTCAAGTGACTTGTCTATCCTTCTTCTGGCCTAATATGTATTTATCTTAACATTTAATGTACAGAAGGCAACTTCATTTCACTTATTTCTCAGTTCTTGGTACACATCTCATGGTCACCCTCAAGTACTAGTATAGTGTAGACAACTAGTATAGCATAGACAACTAGGTCTAGTATAGACAACAAGGTCTACCTACTGCCATTAATGGATGCAGTGGGATACAGCATCATGGTCCTTAATTTGTATGTCTCCACAGGAATGCGTTACAGGTATGCCCAAGTAGATGACTCTCAAAACACAAGCATGTCCTAAGGTGGCTGGAGCCTTTGGGTTGTTCCCTCCCCACAGCAGTATGTTATAAACTATTATAATTCTTATATGTGTCAGAATATCAGAAAGGCTGGGGCTCCCTAGTGCGGTGAAATGGCCCTGAAAACAGGGTACCACTAGCCACGTGAGCAGCCTTGGGCAGGTCACTACCCACTACCCACTAACCTCTCTCGGTAGCCCAATATCTGAGACAGGCGGACCAAAGATTACTTGATGCTAAACTAACAATGTTACTTACATTCACTTGGTGTCTTAGTCTGTTCAGGCTATTATAACAAAGATACCATAAACTGAGTAGCTTATGAACATCAGAAACTTGTTTCTCATAGTTCTGGAGGCTGGGAAATCCAAGATCAAGGTTGCTGACAGATCTGGTTCTGGTTCTTGATCTACAGACCTCATCTTTTCACTGAAACTTCACAAAGGGGAAGGGGATCTTTTTATAAGACCACTAATCCCATTCTTGAAGGCTCTACCCTCCAAAGGCCCCACCTCCTAATAATATCACATTGGGCATTAGGTTTCGACATAAGGATTTGTTGGGGAGCACGAATATTCAGACCAGAGCACCTGGGCCCGAAATAAGCTTCACTCTTGAGGGAGGGCAGTGCTGAGCCCATAGGTGGAAGCTAAGTGGCTTGCTGGCTGCAGAGGCAGAGGCAAAGGCCTGTTGGGTCACAGTGTGGGTGGCTTATGAAATTCCTCATACTATCCTGTCTTGCTGTCAAAAGCTTTCTAGAAAGTTTCATTTTAATATAACTATATTGGTTTGCTAGAGCTGCCATAACAAAGTATCATATACTGCGTGGCTTAAGCAACAGAAATTTATTTATTTTCTCATGATTCAGGAGGCTAGACATCTGTGACCAAAGTGTTGACAGGGTTGGTTTCTTGTGAGGCCTCGGTGCTTGGCTTGCAGATGGCCATCTTCTTATACATGCTTTTCTCTCAGTCTGTGTATTTATGTTTCCTAATCTCCTCTCCCCGTCTAAGGAACGCTGCCATAGTGGATTAAGGCCCACCCATATGATCTTATTTTACCATTAGCACATCTTTAAAGGCCCTATCTCTAAATACAGTCATATATTCCGAGTTATTGGGTGTTAGGGCTTCCACATAAGAATTTGGGGGTAGGGGACACATGTCAGTCCATAATAGTCACCAATAGCACTAAGACAAATCTGTGGCTGGCTCAGTGTTGTAGGGCTAAGAGAAGAAAAAAGAATGTAGGCCACAAGATTTAATTACACAAATAGCACAGAGTATTTTAGAAAAGAACAGGTCCTTGGGAAGTCCATCTTATCTTATGCTGTCATTTGCCAGATTGAGAAACTGAGGACCAAGGTGTGATATGACATCCGAAACCTATATAATTGTGAGACAAAAATAATAAATAACCCAAGGGTGAGGCATATAGTTAGAACTTTGTCAGAAACGCATGACTTTGCATACATATTCTTGCCTATAAAATCAGAGTAAAACACATTGTCTGCCTTTGGCCAGAAAATATACTCATGGAAGAAGGCCTCTTTATGGTCCTGCAAATTGGTCATTTGCCTCTGGTGACTTCTTTCCTTAAATCCCGGAGCTCCCATCTGGTATATTCCCAGCCTGCATCTCTAGCACTGATTGGCTGTCTGCTGAGTTGCTTTCTGCCTGCTCCAGGGCCACAGCAGGAATTTCCCAATCTTGGCTTCTGGGTCCTAGCATGGCAGCCACACTGCTTCTTAATACTCAGAGAGCTGGTGACAAAATCACAGAACACTGAATCCAGTGCCTCCACTATTCTGACACATCCCCACAACCTGCTTCCCAACAGAATTAGCAGCAGGGAGCTAGCTTCTGTCTTACTTCTATGGTTCAAATTGTGTCCACATGTATCTGGCTGGTGAAAACTAATTTGCATCTAGAACCCTAGATGCAAAGTCTAGGAAATACAGCTTTTAGCGTTCTGACTCTCCAGGACAGAAAGGCACGTAGAAAGAGGTGGAATCAGTGCAGAGCACTGATCAACCATATCCAGCACCTCTATACCTTGGGTTTTGTGGATTTTAACCAGTAGAATGAATGAGCTGAAAACCACTGGAAACACTGAACAGAGAAGACTGTCACGCTTCTTTAGTATGGAGCTGAACTCAGACCAAGGGGAGACTATTTTTTAAAAAGGATAAATGGATCAATTCTTCCAACACACATAACTTTTGCAACAAGAGTCAGCATGCAATCCACACCAACAAATAAATCAAGGATAACTCTTTTCAAGACTCTCCTGGGCACAAAAAGTATTTGTGTCAGAGACTGACACCCTCCCCCCTTCCCAAGCATTCTCTTTTCTCCTTCTTTTTAAATAATAGGAACACCTATTATTAAACATAAATATATAAACACAGACGCATGGCCATCCAGCTAGTGAAGGAGTTGGCAAATGATGGCCTGTGGGCCAAACCAGACACTGCCTCATTTTGTAAATACAGTTCTATTGCAACATAGCTGCTCTCATTTATTTCCATATATTCCACGTCTGCTTTCACACCACGCTGACAGTCAGGTAATTGTGACAGAAACCATGCAGCCTTCAAAGCTGAAAAGACTTCCTCCCTGGCTCTTTACAGAAAAAGCTTGCCAACTCCTGAGCTGAAGATGGTATTTTCTAGCCTCCCTTGCAGCTAGCTGACATCCGATTAGATGTGCGTGAAAGTGACACATACTTTAAAATATCAGCTGTGTATTCTTCCAATACTCTTGCCTCTTCCTGTCAGCTTAGCAAACTTTTTCTGTGAAGGGCCAGAGAGTAAATACTCGAGACTTTGCGGGCCATAGAATCTCTGTTGCAACTGCTCAGCTCTGCTCTTGAAGCACAAAAGCAGCCGTAGACAATACATAACGTTGTGAGCCTGTCTGTATTCTAATTAAGACTTTGTTTACTAAAGTAGGTGGTAGGACAGAGTTGCCCTATGGGCTGTAAGTTGCTGACCTCTGCCTTAAGAGATGGCTAAGTAACACAGAAAAGGAACTCGAGTTTCTGAATGACCACATGGGGAAAAACCACAACCTGGACTGTTTATCTCAAGCCTGGTTTACGAGGAAAACAAACAGTGTGACTTATTTAAGCCACTGTATATCTGAGTCCCTTTGTTATGCAGTATAGCCTTATATAGTGCTTCTTGGGCTTGTGAATGACACACAAACTAGGGAGATACTTTCTAATATTTGCTCAACATCTTGCTCCTAATATTTACAATTCTATGTTAACTGAGCGCCTATTGTGAGCTAGTCTCTGTGCAAAGCACAATAGGGGATAAAATGATGAGAAAGACACATTCCCTCCCCTCACAAAGTCTCATCCTTGGGTTAGGATTTGCTGGTGGGTTGTAATCAGTTATGAAGTCACCACTAGCAATCGATAATTTTAAAATGAAAGTATTGAAATCTGTGAACGATGTGTTGTGCCAGGGGTCCGCAAGATTACCCTAAGGCTTGATGACCTGCTAGGACTCACAAAACTCAGAAACTGTTACGCCCACAGGTATGGTTTATTTAAGTGAAAGGCCACAGATTAAAATCAGCACAGGGAAAGGCCCGTAGGGTAAAGTCCAGGAGAAACCAGATACAAGCTGCTACATGTTTCCCCCCATGGAGTCACATGGAGACGTGCTTCATTTCCAGCAACGATGTGCAAGAACACATGCAAAGTGCTGCTAGCCAGGGAACCTCCCCAAGCCTTGGTATCTAGGTATGAACGGTGTTTGAAGTAGGATCACCAGTAACAAGGCTATTGTGAAGACAAAAATTAGTGAGAGCCTAAACTATGGTTGTGGATGTGGAAAGAAGAGACTTGAAACAATTCAAAGAATCTGTAAGAACGAACTCTAAGAATCTGGTAAATAGTGACATTCCACAGAGAGAGGAATGGAAAAGAGGTTAGGAGTCATACACATTCCAGGATTTAGAGACAAGGTGGCTGGGATGATTGTGGGACCACTATAAGAAATGGGGAAATGGAAAATTGGCACTGGAGTCTATTTGAAGAGGAGCTGGGAACAAGAGATCTATCATCCAGTAGATTTGGAAATGGTGAGTGAATACCAATAAAACGTCCAAATGATGTCCATCAGGGCATTTAAACAATGTGTTTATAGCTTGGGAGAGGGCTATGGGCTTGCGAGCCCTTGGCATCAAGTTCTGTGGAAATAAATGACATTGTCAGGGAGAAGAGAGGCTGACGTGAGAAAGAAGTCTGAGGATGCCATTAGTTAAGTGACAGGCAAGGAAGAGGCATGTGAGAAAATTAGAGAAGAGAAGCAGAGGTGAATCAGGTTGGAAGGCAAGGCAGCACAGAGAATCCAGCAGGCCAGCATGCCCTTGAGAAGTCAAGCAGGGTACACGGGAGAGAGACTGCTGAGCCTGGTTGGCAGCAAAGAAAGGCAATGCTCCATGACCTTGAGGGGGGTATTGGCCAGTTTCAAAGATTAGGGAACGAGTACTGGGAAAGCAGAGGAGACAATCTCTCTCCCCCATGCCTCTGGGAGAAGCAGGAGCTCCTGTGGATGGGGTGGTTGGAAGGGAGGGTCCAGGCAGGATAGGACACAGGGGTAGGCAGCCAAAAGCAAAATGCTGACTGAGTGGGCACCCCAGAGCTTTGAAGTAAGCTTAGAAAAGCAAGGGTCCCAAAGGCCACAGATGATGACGAGCTGTTCTTTCTCATGAAGCTGGAGCAGCTATGTTGATAAGGCCCTTTAAATGCTGGTGGTACTGTGAATGTCCCTCGGAGACCACAGGGAAAATGGTCCCACAATCAATTATCATCTGGGTGCTCTGTACTAGTGAGGGAATTTGGCGGGTACTTGGGTGTTGTGTTCCAGCTCAGGATCTCTACTCTTCAGATTAAAGAGTCATTACAAGTCTGTTTATTTTAGAAAAGATTAATGGCTCCCCCTCCTCATTTCTCAAGAACAGACTTTCGTCTGTCTAGAGTGAGTCATTAAATATATCGGCTCAACTGCTCTGCCTGCAAGATTACAGATATAAAATCATCTGATTTTGACAAAAAACAGCTGCAGCTTTTCTTATTGAGTCTACAATCACTTGTGGATAGAGAGATAGGAAATGTTCCACGATAGCAAGAGTGATAGAAGCAATCTTCCCAAGACCCTCTAACTTGTCATCTTCACCAAGATGTCTCTCAGTTAAGTCGTGTCAAGTCAATGTAACTCAACTCAACCAACTCTCACAAGCTACTCCCGTGAGTAATGTGGGTGGGATATGTAAGATGAACAAGAAGGAATATTTATGCTCAGGAATTTTATAGTCTATATGGTGAGCTAAACAAACCCCCCCCCCCCCCCCCCCCGGAGAACTAAAACTGGTTGTAGTTAAGTGTTGTGGTAGAGGTGTTTGAAGAAAGAGAGCCTAGAAAGACAAGCTTAGCCCTCAGGCAAGATTTTCTGCAGGACGTGGTACTGGAGGTGATCTTGAAGGACCTTGACTTGTGTGTGTGTGTTGGTGTGTGCACGTGTACATGTACACACGGGTGTATAGCGGTTAACTAGAAGGAAAGTGAAACATCCCAGGAAAAGATACTTTAAAACACATGGAGACACAGAACTGCAGTGCATGGGTAATATGTGGAAAATCAGAGTTGGAGGGAGTTTTAGACCCAGATGTTCACATACTTTGATGTGTGTTAGATCCACCTGGGCAACCTGTGAAAAATTCATCAGCCTAGGCCTCACCCCTGGATTTTACAGGCGAGGCTCCTGGGACTTGGAGACATTAATGATTAATCAGGGCTGCACTGCTCATTAATTAGCAGTCGAACCAGCTGGAGAACCTGCTTTCAGGGAAGAACAAGTATTTTTTTTTTTCCTTGAAGGGACCTGAGGTGTAAGATTTGTGAAGTGCGTTATAAGAGAGAAGACTGGAAAAGTAGGTTGCACTCAGATTATGGATACATTGGATGAAAGCCCGAGGAAACTGTAAGATTATTATCGGCACACAAAGCCACTGAAAGTTTCCGAGGGAGAAGTGACACTGACAAAGTAATCAGACATGTGATCTAGGAACAGAAACTTAAGGTTCAGCCTATTGACTGGAAGTGGGATTACAACCGGCTTACAGGTTCCAAACCTCCCAGCCAGCTAGGCCCTCCCACTCTCATCTGAAGCACATTCCTTTTAAGCCCATAAAAGCAGGGTTTTGTTTTCTGCTTACATAAATGACAAAATGTCCATGAGGAAATATCAGTTCATCAAGCATCTTCCAAAGCAGCTCATCAAACCAAAGGATGCAGAGTCAGTGAGAGGAACACAAATGCTCATCTAGCTCCGGGCCCAAGGACAATAGATGCCAATTCTCCCCACCATGCTCTCATAGTCGGCCTCCCTGGTACAAGGAACAGCCCCACGTCTCCAGGGGAAGATAAGGGACAGTGTAGACGGGTCACCCCAGCACTTCACCATGGCCAGAACAGCACATCAGGAGCCTGCTCTACAGATGTTGGACCTCTCGACAGCTTCATGGGCAGATGGAGAGCCATAGAATCAGGACTGTGGGGCTCCTGAGGGCCTGGGGACTGGAGGCCTGGGTCCTATTAACAGCTACTATGCATAGTGCCAGCTGAGGGGGGTGAGTGGGAAAGATTTGGAAACCTGACCTGCCTTTAGCTCAACAGTTATTTATGCCAGATAACGCAGGCCTTGGGGGGATGACTACTGTGGCCTGTGTAGTTGCCCAAGGCATTTATCACCTGCTTCTCTGTACCTTTACCATTTGCAAAATTCCCCCAGCATTTATCTCATCATTTATTCTCCTTCTTTTTGTCTTCTGCAGGGTTATACAGTTTCGACTGAAAGATTAAAAAAGACATCCTAAACGGAACACTCCTTTTAGGAGAAGACTCAAGATTATAATTAAAATGTTGGCAGAATACTAGATGCCAGAGAAACTACCACCTTGGAACAAAGATTGTGGTAAAATAATCCAGAATGAGGAAAATCTCTTTAAGGAATTCTCTACACCATGTATAAATCCACCTGCATTTTGTGTGAGAGGCAGAAGGTCAGAGGTAACATAACCTTTCGTGTACACTGTGCTCAAAAACAGTGTTTCTGCGCAGGGATGCCATTGCTAATATGACAGTCCTGTGTTATGCAGAATCTCCTCACACTGCAGGACAGTCAGCATTCCTAAATGCCAGCAGCACTCCTCAGTTGTGGTCCAGCTCAAAATGTCCTGAGAATCACTGCTCTAACCTTTCACAGGGCATTGCAAAAATCATTTCCTTGGATCAGTAGAAAGGTGCAAAATATTAGCAACATCTTCACTCTTCAGATGATGAGCTGAGACTCCAAATGGATTGCTGGCTTGTGGCTAGTGAGGGGTGTTGCTGGCTCTGAACTCCAGGGGGCTGACTTTAAATTCAGCTCCTTTTCTAAAATATCGTGCTCCATGATTCGTTGTTTGCGTATAACACCCAGTGCTCCATGCAATACATCAAAGACTAAGGATGTACTGTATGGTGACTAACATAACATAATAAAAATAAATAAATGAGATAGAACAAACAAACAAACAAATACCCTGCTGCCTTTTAATGGAGGCGGAGACTCAGACTCGATTTCAATCAACTAATAAATACCTGCAACTGAATTTCTGTTGCTGTTATTTATATTTCTAGGTATTTTCTCATGAGCATGGGTCTCGTTATATAGAGGACACTTGGTGCTGTGAGGTCACTGATGGAAGGTTACAGGTAGGAGCTAAGGGAACTGGGCTCATTTGCTTAACAGAGGGAAAGGATCATGGAGCTCCCAGGAAGAATAAGGGAGGTTGGGGAATGGGGGGGGGGGGCACAAGGGCCCTGTGAGGCCTTGTTAGGGGATATGACCCATGCACGTGCTCTGACCCATGAGTCGCAAGCCTTTAGTATAACGTATTATTCATGAAACACAGAGTGAATTTTTTTTTTAATATATAAAATGGCAATTGCACCAGGATGAACAGAGGCTGATGCAGAGACGGCATACATAGTCCCAGAAGTCAGAGGTAGGAAGGTCCATGAGAGTGTAAGCGTCTCCGAGAACCGGCAGAAATCCAGGGCCAGGCTTGGGCTTTTCCCAAATGTGGAACTGGTGAATTTACCCAGAGAACTGACACCGTAGGAGCACCAGATCACTTCTGAAACATAGGCAATTCAAGTGAGGGCAGAAATATTGCTGGGTTCTAGAATACTTTTCAGGTACTGCAGAGGGGAGAACCAATTTGTGTCAGAGATAACCCAGCTTCTGAAGCTTTCTCAAAGGTAATCTAAAGATTCATCTCCTCATTTAAGATTCACACAATATTTAAGTGACGGATCATTTACTTCTCAGCCTGGTCAGGACCATGACAACAATTCTTTGAGTATAGTTAAAACTGGTGAGTGTGGGATGTGATGGAGACCCGGAAATAAATGGCTTAAAGCCATCTTCAGCTAGTGGCCCCAGAACTGTCACTTCCATAAGCAGGGAGAAGCCAACCATGCCAGGTCATTATCCATAATAAGGACAGGATGGTTACAGAACTCCAGATTACCTGAAAAGAATAGAAACAGAAAATGACCGAATCCCCATATGAAATGAGGACCATATATTAAGCACAATGACCCAGTTATGATTATTATACCTTAGGATTCTCATACCAACATCATATCAACATTTTTATTGTTCTCAGTAAAAATTCGGTGAAACCTGGCTTGCATTCCCTTGGACACACCAGTCTGTTCTTATTTCATGCTGATGTGCTCTGGCTCCCTGCTTTCTTGTGTTCAAGACCTTATGACTGCTTGGAAGATGTTCCTTGTCTTTGCCTGTGCCCTGATCTTTACGTGAGAAGCAGGACAGGGTGGCCCCTGGATGCCCGCCCAGCGCTGCAGCCCTGAGTCTCCCTGAGATCTGCACCTGAGTGCTGCCCCCCAAAGGCTCCCTGCTGCATAGCCCTGTAGCCCTCGGGAGCGTGCTGACCCACTCTAGGCCAATAGGCCCCTCCAAGGCTCCCGAGGGTCCAAAAAGTTCAGAGAGCAGAATAAAACAAAATCCATTACTAATACCAAATTCTGCTACCTTTTTCTACCCTGATGCTTCCACAAGGGGGGTCTCTCAATTCCCCCTCACGGCCCCAGTCATCTTGTCTAACCTCTCCCACCAAGGCAGGCTCTGGCCTGACATGTTCCAGACACAATTAGTCAGTGGTTGACTCTCATTCAAACAATAACAAAAAATCAGACGGGCATTGTGTTCTTTGAAGATGAACTTGATAGGCATGAAATCTCAAAAGAAATCCTGCAGGCATGAAGCCTAGGGTCCTCAATGGGTCTCTCCCTGATCCCTGGGCAATGCTTGCCTATCACAGCCAGCACAGAATGAGGGAACCTTCCACCCAGCTTGTCCCCTTTCCTCAGTGGCTTTGGACTGGCAACCTGTTCAGGATCCAGTGTTTTACAAGGAAATGCCACAGAAAAGGAGCATAATTATTGCTTAAGAAGGAAACTTGTGGGGTCCCAGGATTTAAAAGGGTTCAGAAAATATCCCAGAAATCACAGTGGTGGTGTTCAGGGACAAGTATAAGGCCTCCAAGCAGTTCTAACAATTGAGAAAGGGATATTTACAGAATGGAATCAGTCCCAAAATTCCAAGAAAAAAAAATACAACCTTAAAGCTAAATATCTTGGGGCGCCTGGGTGGCTCAGTCATTAAACGTCTGCCTTCGGCTCAGGTCGTGATCCCAGGGTCCTGGGATCGAGCCCCACGTCGGGCTCCCTGCTCAGCAGGAAGCCTGCTTCTCCCTCTCCCACTCCTCCTGCTTGTGTTCCCTCTCTCGCTGTGTCTCTGTCAAATAAATAAATAAAATCTTTAAAAAAACAAAAAGGCGCTAAACATCTTTATCTAAATAAACCTTTGATATCTGTAAGTGAGCCCTTCTTGGACTTTGAAGCATAGATTTGAAATTTGTATGGCACAGCCATCCATCCAAGCCAAACCAGTCTTCTGGCAAAAAGAAAGTTTTTCTGGTAAATGTCAATAGCCTCTAGCCGTTTAGAAGGGTGAGAGCATGGGGGAGCTTATCTGTTCCTTTCCCCACATTCTTGCTACCAGGAGTTGTATTGTAATGAAAAGAAGTTTGGGGCAATATTCTGACAACACCTAAAGAGGCTCAAAAATTGTCTTAAGCCTGCTAGGTAGCTGAGAAGTCCCACCCTTTACCCTTGGGCCCTCTCTTACTCCGGCCTCCTGTTCAGCATTTCCCATAAAAAGGCTTAACTGAATTTGAGGCAATCATATTCTGATGGCAGGTGTGGCCAGCTTTGTGCTGTGTCAGGCACAAGGCGCTCTGTGGAGGGGAGGGACTCGGGGCCAATTCAGAGGTCTAGACCTCAAGTTTGAACCATTTGTATTCATTCCAGAAGGTTCCTTCATGGCACTACTACCCAACCACCTGTTTTGAATACTACTCTTTTCACCAATTAAAAACTATTTTAAACATCCCTTATGCTAATCGGTAAGCCTTCTAGCATAGGTTTGGCTTACTATATTTACAATGCTGAGACCATCATAGATGATTTTGATCCTAGCTAGGGCACTTCGTCGGTCAGTTAACCACTTCTACAGGGTAGCTGCCTACGATAGGGTACTTTAAAGACTAGCTAACTGCACTTGGAGGATGGTTAGAGTTAACTTGTAAATACGACGACAACGTCACAATGTTCGTATTGAAATATTTTATCTTACTTATTTTTTGTTTTTAAGATTTTATTTATCGGTCGGACAGAGAGAGACAGAGGCAGGCAGAGGGAGAAGCAGGCTCCTTGCTCAGCAAGGGGCCCGACGTGGGACTCAATCCCAGGACCTGGGATCATGACCTGAGCCGAAGGCAGACACTTATCCGACTGAGCCACCCAGGTGTCCCCGTATTGAAATATTTTAAAATAAAATGCCACACAGACAGGATAACACATGAGAACAGTAAAAAGGCAACAGAGGGTAGGCCAGAGTTGGAAGCAAGAGAAACAGTCTTGACTAGCTGACTTCTTTGTTTTCAAGAGCATGCATCCTGCTTCAGGAGGTGATGAGATCCTTGTAAGCACAGGTTCTCTTGGCTGGAGACGGATTTATTTGATAAGAAATAAATCCTAATTGGCCTCTTCCTAAAACTTTTTATTTTGAAGGTTGGAATTTCACTGGCCCAGAAGTATCCAGAATAAATCAGACAACTGTATACAGAGCTTTCAGAAGTTTAGAAAGAGAATTTGAGGCAAGGGTCACAGAAACAAGTCTGTTCTAATTCTGCATCTCCAGTCTCCTCCACTGCTTCTGAAAAGCAATTTAAAAAAAAAACTCTAGTAGAAAAACATCTAAAGGTGAAGAAGCAAATTTCAAGTGTGTTATCAAAATTCCACCCATAAATAGAAAAAATGTTACTGGTGAATCCTGGCTGAAAGGTAAAACTTTGCCAGTATTTTAAGACATTCACCCTAAATTATAAAACTATTGTTTTTCTTCATAGGACATGGAATATAAACGAAAAACAAACACGGGCGTGTGCGCGTGCACGCGCGCGCACACACACACACACATGCACTCTTGTAACTCTCACTGATACTTTATTTTAATATAAGGTTTAAAATGAAAATCAGGCAATGAAAGTGCTAAAATAATTTCACAATAAACCTTCTTAGTTTTGGGGGTGACTGGGTGGCTCAGTCGGTTAAGCGTCTGCCTTTGGCTCAGGTCATGATCCCAGGGTCCTGGGATTGAGCCCCTCATTGGGCTCCCTGCTCAGTAGGGGATCCACTTCTCCCTCCCCTTGTGTCCCCCCTCCCCACTTGTGCTCTCTGGCCTCACGCTCTCTCTCTCAAATAAATAAATAAAATTAAAAAAAAATCCTTGATAGTTTTGAAATTATGTATTCATCAAATGCCAAGTAACCTGAAATTTGAGATTAAATCTCTTCTACAGAACACAATTCAATGAATATTTCCCATTCTAAAAATATTTTTGGAACAAGGGGGGATGGAAATACATACAGTAAAAACAACAAAATAATTAATTATAATAGTAAACAAATCAATGCCTCAATCTTTGGAAACCTCAGCCAACCTACAAGCACTTGGTTTTGCTCGGCTTTCTTTCAGCAGCTTGGATCTTCTACATGTTGTATGGCTTCCGAAAAGTGGCAGAAATAAATGCAAAATGCAATACAAAAGGTGCCAAAGGCAAGAACAGTGATGGTGTTTTTGGTTTCACTGAGCTAAGACATGAGGAAGCTCTGGCATTTTCTACCTGCTGGTGCGAGGAAAACTTGAAAGCATCAGAGTTTCTATTTTTTCAATTTTTTTAAAAGATTTTTGTATTCATTTAAGGGAGAGAGAGCGCAGTGCACACAAGCAGGAGGGATAGAGGGAGAGAAAGAATCCCAAGCGGACTCCACGCTGAGCACGAAGCCCGATGTGAGGCTCGATCCCACGACCCCTGAGATCATGACCTGAGCTGAAAACAAGAGTTGGACCCTCCACTGCCTGAGCCACTCGGATGTGCCAAGCATGGGAGTTTTTAAAGAAATAAAACCTCTATAGCCAGAGGGGCAAGATATGCACAGATATGCACGTGTGCAGGGCCTGCCTACAGGGAGGTCTGTGTGGAGTAAACTGTATTGCCGGAATGATATGGTAGAAGCGTCCAGAAAACGCCTGTCTTCAGAATAAATCCCTCATCACTCTGTTATGGCTGCCTGAGCGTCTATCATGAAAGATTTTATTTGTTGGATTTCAGGTAGTGATTTTCTAGCTACTTTAGGCTGCCAACACTCTTCCTTTCCATAAAATTTTATTCGGAGGTCTCATAAAAAAAACATAAAAGCAGAGATGCTGTAGCTGAAGTGGAAGCCCCACTGGATCAGGCCCACCCTCTTCTGGAGACACGTGTGCAGACTGCTATGGCTCACTGCAGCGCCTCTGAAAAACCACTGGCTTAAGACACGGCTTCCCGACTGATGTGCACAGAAGGGTTTTAGAAGCCCAGAAATATCGATCGCTTTCGAGCCCTCTGTGGCCCATTGTCTCTCACTTTCATTTATCACAGGGTATGGAAAAATTTTCTCTGCGTACCCGACGTGAAAACGGGTCGGGCAGAAGTAGGCTAGCGCAGCGTGCCTAGCAGAGGTTGTCACGCTAACTTACTACCAGTTATTAACCCTTTAGCGTGAACTTTTTTCCCCCCAATTCTCCACGTAAAGGAAATGTATTATCCAGGAAATCTTGGTAGGGGAGAGGAGGGAAATACAGGTCATGATCCAGCACTCTCAGGAAGGAAAGAATTGAGCGGGAGGCCACAGGAGAAGGCCGGAAACAGGATTCTGGATGGCCTGGAAGCCAAAGGTACGACCCGAAGACAAGGGCAAAGGACATCGAGGAAGGCGGACCGGAGGGCTCTGCAGTGAAGGCCCTGCTCTCTCACTGGCAAGGATCAGCCCTGCTCCCAGGTGTCAGCGCAGCCGAAGTCAGGATCACGTACATAAGCATGCATTTTATTTCTGAGGTAGATTTTTCACAGCGGAAGCACTCCTTTGGGAGACCCGTATAAGTGGCTTATTCACCTGGAGGAAGGCGGCAGACTTGAGTTTCGAAAGGGTCGATGAGTAATTTCCAGTGGAGGCCCGTCACAGGAGAGGACAGGCCCTGGCAACCTCTGACTGAAGAACAAAGCTGCTCCCCCCCTCCCCCCCCCCCCCCCATTCTGTCCCCTTCCTCTGCTTCCCAACTTCTTTTCCCATCGTTGTGACTCACAAGCGTCAGCCACTGGAGCGGCTCCCCATCTCCCAGCCCTCAGAGATCTCATTGTGAGCGGTTTCTTCTCATCCCCATCCACTTAACGTCGGGCACTGATCCAGACATGATCCCCTTTTCCAAAGGCACCCCCTGAGGTGCAGCTTCCTGGCAGGCACCTTCCACAGGCAAAAATGATTTGCCTCTGAGGCCTGATGCGCCAGACGGACAATCTGAGGTTTATGGTTTTCCAGCAAGGGGTTTCGCAAAAGCCTTGCCAATTCCCCTTTTGCCATTGGCCAGTTCCCTTTCACTGGCTCTCCCTGCCTGTCATCTGCTTTGTCAGCCAAATCCCTTTTCATTTTTCTCAGCTTCATCTTGGACTCAGGCCTAGGAAGGCCTGTCAAGAAGATTCCTGACGTATGAAGCTTTATGACTCTTCTACCACCATCCCGGGAGAGGTACCATTTGTTCTTCACGCCCAAAGATTTCAGAGGAGTGCATGCTCATGTCTTACGTAGAACACGTTTGACCAAATGAGTAACAGCACACGTATTATTTTCAAACGCGAATTGAAATCAAAAGATGTAACAAAACGATGGAAATAGAATCCTCAAGAGAGATTTGGGGGAAGGGAGAAACAAGTGGAGGAAACGCTAAAATAGAGAATGTCCTTGTACAAAACTGAAATTCTTCAGGGAGAAGGAATGAAAAATTACACCAGAAAGGGTGCAGTTGTTTTAGACTTGGGATGCCTTGATTCTTGTCTGAATCCACTCGTCATCCAAGCCCCTCTTCTGAATGCTCTGGGCCTGTCCCAAACTCACTTGCCCTTTCCTCACCAAACTGCTCGTTATTTCTCGGCATGATCTCTCCGTGGTAGTGAAGTATCCCGCTCACCGTTGCTCACACACTACTTGCTGTATCCATCCGAGATGCTTGCCAAACTCTCTTCCCATGGAACGGGCCTGGCACTGATTTGGTCTTTGTTTGTTTGTTTAATTGGACATTTGTTGACGCTTACTAGGTGCTTTCATAACAACCCTATGAGATAGGCATCGTTACTGTCCCCATTTGAAAATAAGAACACAGGAGGAAACGAGCTGAGGAACTTTAAGCCCCTGGCTCCAAGGACTGTTACTGAGTGACGGGAGCAGCATTCTAACTCAGGTATGTCTGACCACGGAGCCCAAGCTCTGGGCCACGGCACTCTCAGCATCAGTTTGGGGATAGAAATGATGGCCACCCAGCTGGCCTCCGAAAATACAACTCTCAAGCCCACTGCCGTTCAGATCAGCAGGAAAACCAATCTCTTTTCTCTGTTGTGCCCCTCCAGCAGAAACTAATACCTTTGCAGCGGTTTCTATGGAAGCTGGAAGCCGCTGAAGCCAAGGGGGTCTGCAGAGAGTCTCTCCTAGCTCAACCAAGAGTGCTTCCCGGTGGTGGCGTGGCTGGGCTCTGCTTCCCATCCCCCATGATTCAAAGCAAAGCCTTCTTCAGGGATCAGCTGCAACAGTTCTTCAGGAAGAGAAGAGGATAATCCCTCACCTTCCACCCTTTGGCGCTACTCTCAGGCAAGAGGTTTCCACACCAACCCTGGCCTGACTCGCAGTGAAACTGGCTTAGATTGATTCACTGTCACATCCGGAGGCTCCAGTCAGCCCTCTGGAGAACAGGTTCCTCCGCCGCTCTCCTTCCAACCAGCTGGCTCCTAGCAGGGCCCAGCCCCTCCCTCTTGTCTCACTCTTCCCTCCAAGTAGTTTTGTTTCAGGGACTTCCCTGCCTTTCTTGTTCCTGGGTGGTGACGAGGGTCACCTGCTAACCCTTAGTTCGCCTCAAGCGATTTCAGTCACTTTGAATCACAGGGAAGAGGGGTTGGGGCTTTGGTCCTTTCCCTCACAGAAGATCCCTAAAGTTCCCAGGCAAATTTGCTCCCACCACTCTCCGATGAGTTCAAGGACTTTTCAACAATCTTTTTTTTTTTTAAATCAAGCTTCACCTCACCCTGCTACAGTCAAAACTCAAGTCTCAGGGGAAACTACTTCACTGTTCCTTTGCTTCTGCCACTTAGCTCTTCCATTAATTTGGGCCCCACCAGTAGCTTAAAGTTTGTGGGCCCCTCCACGGCTGTTAGTACTCCTCAGAGCCCAATAACTGGTGGTCCACTGACTCGGGCCCTGGAACAGTCTCTCTGTTCCTTTTGTCCCTTTTCCTTTTCTTAGCAATGTTGGGAGCAAGGATGAGTCTGTTATTGGCAAGGCTGTTTGGACTCTTCAAAGGAGAGATGTCAAAGGCAAGATCCTGTGGGGGTTGTAATTACTTTATTCTCAACCATCCTGTCCCAGACCTCTCATGTGTAATATTATAATGTAGCTGAGTCATATTTCCAACTATTTTATCTTCATCTGCCTCCCCAAGGGACATAGGGAGCATAGACTGAAGACTCGGGATGAGCCTGGGAAGATTCAGGGACTTTAAAAGGAGCCGATTAGCAGAGCATTTGGGAGAGATTCTCTTCCCCTCTCTGCTCTTTTTTCATCTGATCCCAGTTGCCCTCAGAAAGCCAGCCAGCTTGGGCGCCTGGGTGGCTCAGTTGGTTAAGCGACTGCCTTCGGCTCAGGTCATGATCCCGGAGTCCTGGGATCAAGTCCCACATCAGGCTCCCGGCTCAGCGGGGAGCCTGCTTCTCCCTCTGACCTTCTCCCCTCTCATACTGTTTCTCTCTCTCCCTCTCTCAAATAAATAAATAAAATATTTAAAAAAAAAAAAAGAAAGAAAGAAAGCCAGCCAGCTCTCAGCCTCCTGGCCCAGCTGCTGCCCCTGCCTGGGTAAGTAGGGGCACTGTATCAGGGAGGGGTATATACTATTTCTCTCTAACCTCTGCATTCATCCTGCTTGATTACCATATCCACCATGGTACGTATTGCAATGCCAAGACTAGAATGTATGAAGACATTCTTTCCCTGTTGGGTATACTATGTTTTGAAAACAATGAACTGTCAGGAGGAAGCACAGATAATAAAAGTTATTTCTTAACTAACTTCTGTTGCCAGGCACTTTATATACAGTGTCTTATTTAATCCTCACAAAAACACTGCAAAGGAGATTTTATTCCATTTCTCTATTTAGGAAATTAAGGACGAGCAAGGATCTCTGACATGGGTGATAGCAAATTTTTCTAGATATGTATCCTGAGGCAAGGGAAATAAAAGCAAAAACATTGAGACTACAACAAAATGAAAAGTTTCTGCACAGCGAAGGAAACAACGAAACTAAAAGGCAACCTACTGAATGGGAGAAGATACTTGCAAATGGCATATCCAATAAAGGGTTAGTATCCAAAATATATAAAGAATTGATACAACTCAACACCCAAAAAAACAAATAATCCAATTAAAAAGTGGGCGGAGGACATAAACAGACATTTCTCCATAAAGACATACGGATGGCAAACAGACACATGAAAGATGCTCAACATCACTTATCATCAGGGAAGCGCAAATCAAAATCCCATTAAGATATCACCTCACACCAGTCAGAATGGCTAAAATAAAAAACACAGAAACAACAAGTATTGACAAGGATGTGGAGAAAAAGGAACTCTTGTGCGCTGTTGGTGGGAATGCATACTGGTGCAGCCACTCTGAAAATAGTATGGAGATTCCTCAAAAAGTTAAAATAGAACTATCCTATGATCTAGTAACTGCATTAATGGGTATTTACCCAAAGAATACAAAAACACTAATTCAAAGGGATACATACACCCCTATGTGTATAGTAGCATTATTTACAATAGCCAAATTATGGAAGCAGCCCTGGTGTCCAAATATAGATGAATGGATAAAGAAGATGTGTGATACACACACACACACACACACACACACACACACACACACACACACACACACATATATACAAAATGGAATCTTATTCAGCCATAAAAAGAATGAAATCTTGCCATTTCCAATGGCAATGGATGGAGCTAGAGAGTATAATGCTAAGGGAAATAAGTCAGTCAGAGAAAGACAAATGATTTCACTCATATGTGGAATTTAAGAAACAAAACAAAGGACCAAAGGAAAATAAAAAGAGAGACAAGAAGACTCTTAGGACTCTTTCTTAGGAAACAGACTCTTAACTATAGAGAACAAAGTGACAGTTACCAGAGGAGAGATGGGTGGGGGGGAGGGTGGGTGAAACAGGTGATGGGGATTAAGGAGGGCACGTGTCATGATGAGCACCGGGTGACGTACGGAACTGCTGAATCACTATATTGTACATCCAAAACTAATGTAACACTGTTGTGTTAACTATACTGGAATTAAAATTAAAACTGAAAAAAAAATTTAAAAAGCAATTTTGTAAAAAGGGTGAACAAGGGGCACCTAGTAAATACCTTAGCCAGCAAACAGTGGAGCAGGAATTTGAATCTGAAGCCCCATGATCTTCCCACTGTTTGACTCTCCCTAGTAGGTGGTGGCCTCTCACCTGAGCTATGACCTTCCCTTGGGGGAGTTGGCCAAGGCAAAAATCAGCAGACTTCTCTATTTGATTATTCTTTTTCGAAAATATAAAAGAAGATAAACCTAAGTATTATTTAATATTACAATTATCACTTCAATGGATGACTTATTTTAAAACAAAATACTTCCCAATATCATTAAATTCACGCAATTTCTCTAAGTATGGTAACATCTCACATTTTAATAAATCCTGAATTTCCAACTCACTCTCAGATTTTCAGTTTGGAACCTCCTCCAGTTTCTCCTCATCACTAGAATGTTCTGCAGCTTTGGTATCACCATCACACTGTCCGAATCCCTACAGGAGTTCTTCTAAGGTGGTTAAAGGCAAGACTACTGTGGGCTCAAAGCCTGACTCCTCACCTATTGAGGGTAAATCACCTAATTGGAATATTGTCAGGATTAAATGAATTACTGAATTCAAAGTATCTAGATAGAAAGATTTCAGTTAATTGTAACTATTATTATTAATGTTTTCAACTGTCCTAGAAAAAGACATGCATCCGTGACTGCCTTCTAGTATTGTTGTTCAGCTGGCAGAAGACAACCCCGCTTCATCCACTTGAGGGGCTGTGTGGACCTGGGAAGACAGTTGCACAGTCTTGTTTTTGGGCAGAGGACAGAACAGTGTGGACAACTGGATACACCTTGGCACTGTAATGAGATAGGACTCAAAGCAAAGGGAGACTCTTTTGATCCGTCTCTGTCTTTTATAATAACAGTTATCATCTTGTTATAATAAAAAAGGATCAAAATACTAGAGAGGAGAAGCATTTCTAATTTCAGCAGCATGGTTCCAACCATGGAAAGAAAATCACATCTTGGAAGAAAATAAAAATATTAGTAGTATTTACCTCTGGATAGTAAGACTACTATAAATAGTTTTATTTAGTTTTGGGGGGCACTTCTCCATGATTTCCAAAATTTTTGATGAATATACTTTACTTTCACAATGAAAAAGTTTTTTAAGAAATGAAGTTACGGGAACTGTATAAATTGATACCCAAGGTTCCTTCCAGATTGTCTGTTCTCTGTCAACATTTATTTTTATGACAGCCTTTAGGTTCCCCCATCATTTTCTTTTGGATACACTAATGAGATGCCAAACTTAATGTTTGTCCTGGTAAGCCTAATTTCAGGAGCAAAAACTCGTTTCTTTACTTCTCTTCTGACATTGTGCCTCTGGCTGAGATTAAAGTGGGAGAAACTGGACAAATTTAGAAAAAAGCAATAGAGTTTATTATAAATAAAACCCAAAAGAAGCACAGTAGTTATCAGCTCTAGTCCAGGAAACCTAACATTACTTGTTTGGCTTGAAGCTACACAAGTGAGTCAATCTAATATCATTCCACTTTGTAACATTTTGCTCAAACACTTAATCCTTCCTGGAAACCACTGCATTCTCTTAAATGTCTCTACCTAATATTTTAAGGACTTGTCAGCCTGCAGAACTCTTCTAAATCCTAGTGAGACAAACTGAAGTTTTAGGTTGAATAATGAGCTCAAAAGACATCAGAACTCAGATCAATGAGAAGCTAAGGGAAGACTTTAAAACAATCATCCCTTCTCATTGCATTTAGGTTTTTTTTTTTTCCTACACATAATTTAGAATGTTCCTTTTTAGAAAACATACCCATAAATGCTTAGAATTAGTGACTGATTAAAACATACTTCTCCAGAGGAGCAAGTCCATTATTTACCCAAATCATTACTGAATGAAAAACAGGTGAGGTGAGGAACCTACCATGAGTCATAGTGCCACCTAAGGAATAATTATAGTTAATATTTCTGTAGTGTAGACACTGGTCTAAGCACTTTACACATAATTAAATCATTTGGTCCTTGCAATAACCCTGTGAGAAAAGACTTTGTTACCTTCGTGTTACGGGGGAAGAAAAGAAGACCCAGAGAGATTAAGGAAGTTGTTCAACGTCACATAATCAAGCGGTAGAACTAGGATTTGAACCTTAGGCAAGCTGGCTCTAGAGTCTATGTTCTTAACTACTAGGTTATGTTGCCTTGGCTTGATTGTCAGAGATGGAAAAGGGGGGCATCTGGACTACTGGACAGTGCCAGGGCTCTGCCACATCCCCAGCAGCATTACCACCGGCACCATCACCAGTGACAGCCTCAAATGCTGTATACACGTCCATGTCCCAGTCACTGAACTATGAATGGTACCTTGTTTGGAAAAAGTGTCTTTGCAAATGGAATTAAATGAGATGAGGAGATCACCCTGGATTAGAGAGTAGACTCTACATTCAATAACAAGTATCCTTCTAAGAGAAAGGCAGAGGAAGATTTGAGACAGAAGAGAACACACAGAGAAGCAAAAGAGGGAACGTGACCGCATAGGTAGAGATTGGAGTGAAGTGGCCTCCAGGAAAGAAATGGCGACAACCCACTGGAAGCTAGAAGAAGCAGAGAACAGATTTCGCCTAAAGCTCCCCGGGGGAAGAGAGGTCCTGCTGGATTTCAGACTTCTGGCCTCCAGAGCTGGGAGAGAATAAGTTTGTTATTTTAAGCCACTCATTTTGTGGGAGTTTATTACCGCAGCCTCAAGAAACGAATACAAATACATAGTGCTTTCCAGCTTTCAAAGTGCTTGGGTACATGTGATCTCATTTGATCCATATGCCCCTACACCTTCTAACAGTTCAGTTTGGTGAGCGAGCTCCACCATAAATGACTGTGGGACCTTGGGCAAGTCACCAGCCTCTCTGTTCTCTATCCCTTTATTTGTAAAATGGGGCTAGTAACAATGCCTGCCCTGTGCCCCTCACAAGGTGTCATGAAGATCAAAGGGAAAGAACTCATGTGAATGTACTTTCTATACTGAAAAGTTGTCTTTGACTAGGAGCTATTTTTACTTAAGAAGTCTTTGGGTGATGGCTCAACCACTGTCTGGATAAGGATGTGGGCGCTGTGAATTTACACCTGCTGGGGCACAGGCGTGCTACTGCCACCTCCTTCTCCAGGACCATCTGCAGTCCGAACCCTCTAGAGGCTGGGAGTGTGGAGACTGGGAATCACTGGGAAAGCAGGGCAGGGCCAGAAATTTAACAAGACGGAGCTCTGCTGTGAGTCCAGTCAGTGGGGGAACTGAAGATTAGTGTCATAAGGCTGGCTTCTCAAGAAACATCTGCTGTAAGAACAGAAAGGCGGCGAGCCCTGTTCCCCAAAAGCCCTTGCTCCCTGCATGATCAGAAGCCAGGGGCCACCCCAGAAGTTGTGAGCGGAAGTTCATTTTCCTGCTGACCTTTCATTCCTGAGCCTTTGGGTGATGATGGCTCTGAAAGGTGGTAATGAGTGCCAATCAAGGTGATGTTTTTGTGAAGCTGACACCTCTCCATTAGGAAATGGACTGCAGCCAGTGGACCAGCCACTCAAGCAGGGCACAAAATGCTACATAATCAATGCTTGGCCAAACCCTGCACAATTAGTGTCTTCCTCCAACCATGCTCTAGTGCACAATGGAAACCCTTGCAAGGATGGAAAAATGGGAGCTACAGGGTTGAATGGCACCCTAAGCCTTGGAATAGAAATACAAACAATGACAAGAAAGAAGAAACACAATGGGAAAGAGAATAGGAATGGGGGCAGGGCAACTCGGGGTGCTCGTCTGGGACCAGAGTAAGCCCATGAGAAGAGAAGAGCGTGTATTAAGCCAAAGGCACTACTCTAAATTCAGTACAAAGCAATTTCCTGATTTTTAATGAATTATGTCACTTGCATTCTGTCAACTTCTTGCCTCCTGTTCTTCCACTTTTTATTCAGTCTCCACAGGTACCTAGAATTCTACTAAAACTTGGCATTATTAAGGAACAAAAGCTTCACCAGGTTATGACAATATCTTCTAACTTCCCCCTCTTATCTCGTTAGCCCCAACCAAACCTATCTCCGCATTTAATCACAAGCGATCTTTTAAAAAAGACAAATCTTTATTTATTCATTTATTTGACAGAGAGACACAGCGAGAGAGGGAATACAAGCAGGGGGAGAGGGAGAGGGAGGAGCAGGCCTCCCGCCGAGCAGGGAGCCTGATGTGGGGCTCGATCCCAGGACCCTGCGATCACGACCTGAGCCGAAGGCAGACGCTTAACGACTGAGCCACCCAGGTACCCCCTAAAAGACAAATCTTAATATGTAACTCTCCTGCCTAAAACCATCACTGGCTTGCTATTGCTATTGTATACTTAACATAAAAACTAAGATCCTCAATACAACCCATCACATGTTCCAGCTGCTGCTGACCTCCCTAAGGCCAATCTCGTACAGCACTCCCGGTCACTTTGTCCCGTCCTTTGCACCTTGCTTGTCCGGCTTGGGGTCTTCAAACAAGTTATTCTATATGTACATATAGGAATACATCTGTGTGTGTATGTGTATATGTATGCATATGTAATGGAAAGAGACAACCAAGTGAGATATGTATCCAACCAAGTAAGATATAGTCCCTTTGCCCAGGAAGCTCTTTCCCCTGCACTGTGCCCAACCAATTCCCATTTCCGGTTCTTCTGACACCCAGTAAGGTCTGCCCAGACGCCTCCACCTCCCTTTTAATCGTGTTCTCTTTATTACTCTCTCTTATATAACACCATTCTTTCCCCTTTTTCTTAATAGCACTTGCCACAAATGTTTTATATAGATAATATATATTTGATATATATTAATATATATCAATACAAATATATATGTATATATTCATATATACTCAGATATATATATGAATATAAGTGTTTCATATATATATGTATATGTATGTGATCTTTGTTTTCCTTTTGGCTCTCCCACTAAATAGTTAGCTAAAAGAGGTAGGGACATACATACTTTGTTCCCTGCAATAAAGCCAGATACTTTACCCCACCTGCAGACATTCTGAGATTCAGTTAGTCAGGAATGAGGGCGGGAGCGGGGTTGGTACTGGCAGTTTTTCAAAGTTCCTCAGGCGATTCTAGCGTGCAGCCAGGGCCGGGACTGCTTATCCACCCTTTTAAGAATGAAGGAACGGAAGCCCGGAGAGGTCATGTGACTTGTCCAAGGTCTAGCTGCTCTTAGCAGTGGAAATGAAGACTCAGTGGCGCCCTCTCTCTTTACACCCTATAATGTCCCTTCACTTCACTTGGAGAAATTGTTAAAGAGGAAGATTCATTTTTGTGCAGTCCCGTAAATGACTAACTTGTACCTGTTTGCCTAGGATTTCTCTGGTTTTAGCACTTAAAGAAATGAGAAATATGCTTCACACACAGTTGTGAAGGTTAAATAAGCTAATACTTGTAAAGTACTGAGCACAAAGCCTGGCGAGTTATAAGAGATCAATTGCTGTTAGCTTTTAAACTGTTACAGGAGTCTTTGGAAACAAAGCAACCAAGGTAGAAACACTCTTCCTTCCTTCCCTTCCCTTCCCTCCTTCCTTCCTTCCTTCTGCCCTCCCTTCCTTCTTTGCTTTGTTCTTTTTTCTTAGCACAGGTGTAAAGAATGGAGATGTTTCGGGAGGTCTAGCAATTGCTAGAGCAATAAAATACTTTTTCTTTTTCCTTTTTTTAACCAACACTCATTACTGTCAACTTTAAATGCCACCCAGACATCCCCAGGTAGTATAATTTCGCCCTGCCGAGTGAAAGCATTTCAAGGTGCTCAATCATTAAGCAGCTACTTAAAACAACTCTTTCAGGGCTTCTCCTTCCCTTGGGCATCCATGCTTGTCACTCTGTCAAAGTGCATATTTCCTGGAATCAGGCTTCAGCCGACTGCCTAGATGTTGGTATGCCAGACTAATTATTTTTCTAAGGCAGCACTGGAGTCCTCAGGATACCAGCTGAATTTGATCCATGTGGTAGCCCTGAGAATCACAAGATGATAATGATGTGGAACTCAGTCTCCTGGTATTTACTTATTAATTTGCTTGTTGTTTATTTTCTGCATAGGTCAACCAAAAGATGAATGTGAGGGCAACTCCAAACATGGTAACTAGAGTGTTCATTTAGCCTTATCTCACTAGCACTGGCTATCTTTGCGTCTTTAGCAAATCCATATTAGAAATGATGGTTCATTTGTAGGACCATGAACTAAGCAGATGTGCAGCAAATCAGAGAATTTTTGAGAATGGGACTTTGAGGATTACCTTATCCGACCCCCTAGAGAATACTGTTCACTTAATATTTTGTTAATGCAACATTTTGCAATCTATCCAGAAATCCCTCTGGTGTCATCCTTGCCCATCAAATGATGACAAGAAGATTTCGGGAAGCTTCGGATTTTGATATGGTAGGGCAGGGGGTAGGTGAGGGAAGAGGGAATAAATCTTGTGTGGTGACAAGCCAGGGAGCAAATCAGCAAGGAAGGGACAGTCTACGTTGATTGGCAATCAATAAAACTACATCTACAAAGCCATAAAAAAGAACTATTCTTATATATAACGGGGATGAATATCAAAACAATTATGTTGAGACAAAGAAGCCAGGCAAAAAGAGTACACTGCATTCCATTTACATACAGTTCTAGAAAGTAAGAACTAATCTTTTGTGATATTAAGCAGATCAGTAGTTGCCTGTGACTGCAGGACCACCATTCATCTGGTTCCTCAGGTGAGTGACTTGGCATCACCCTTGAACTCTGACCAATCAACTCAGTCACAGGTCCTACAGATTCTACCCCTTAGATGTTGTTCAAATCACCCTTTTCTCGCTATTTTCATGGTCACTCTCTTAGGTCAAATCTTCAAACATCTTATCTCTTTTTAGTAGTCTCTAGCTGACCTCCTTTCCTCTGTTTCCTGCCTTTTCTAATCCATCCTCCATACTGTTATCGGAGTAACTATTAAACATTTTCTATTTTTTAATATTAAAAAATAAAATAGAAAACACCTAAAAATAATTTTAACGTGGAATTATAAATATCTATGTGTCTATCACTGAGAACTAAGAACTGTTCACATTTTGGAATTTCTACTTGGTATATTTTTTAAAAAGAAAAGTTACAATGAAATCATCTTTGTTCTTCCCCAACCTTCTACCCTGCTGATGCTTTCCCGTTTCTAACATTGTCATATATCTGCATGTATCTATTCAGCTCATGCTTTTGTACTTTTACTAAATATCTGTATTTCTGTGTTAAAAATTAATAAATGGTACCTACAACTTGCTTTATTACAAGTCTGTGAGATCTGTATGTTTTGATATAAAGAGGAAATGGGCTCTATATTGCTATATAATATTCTATCATATGAACAAATCACACTCGATCCATTATCTAATGGGTGGGGCATTTATGTCACTTCCCATTTTGGGGTATTAACAGCAATTCTTAATAAACATCCTTGTATATGTCCCTGTAGTGGGATGAGTGATATCCCCAAGTATTTGTTCATATCCTAATCCCTTCAATCTGTGAACATTAACTTATGTGGCAAAAGATGTGATTAAGTTAAAGATTTGAGAGGAAGCTCTTATCCTGGATTATGCAGATGGGCTCAAATTCAATTACATGGATCCTTGTAATAGAGAGGCAGAGGGAAATTCAACAGCACACATAGAGAGGTGAGGGCGATGTGGAGACAGAGCACACACACACACACACACACACACACACACACACAGCCACAAGCCCAGGAATGGCAACAGCCACCAGAACGTGCAAAGGCAAGGAAGGAATTCTCCCTGGGCCTCTGAAGGGAGCAAAATGCTGCTTCCACCTTGATTTCCAACTTCTGGCCGTCAGAACCATGAGTGAATAAATTTCTGTTGTTTTAAGCCATCAAGTTTGTGGTAATTTGTTATGGCAGCCACAGGGAACTAATACATTGTATAATGTACTAGGTATAATTGTTTTCTAGGATTTACACTTAGGAATCACACGGTATGTTACATATACTTTATTCAGAAATTTAGAGAGCGTTCTAATTTGTACTCTCCACAGCAGTATATGATGTTTTCCATTTCTCATATCCTTGCCAGTTGCTGATATTATTGGAGTTTAAAATCTCTGTCAATCCAAAAGGTATGAAAGAGTATTTTATTATTATTTTATTTGCACCTCCCAGATTACTTGCGAGGTTGAGAAAATGTCTGTATGATTCTTGGGTTTCCACCTCACTGAGTTTCCTGTTCATAATCTCCATACATGTTCATTGGGTTGTTTATATTTTTCTTATTATTTCAGTAGTTCTTCACATTTCTGAATACTAATCCTCAGACTGTTACCTATGGTTAAAATATTTTCCACAAGTCTTTGGATTTCTTAACCATTATATTCTGAAGGAGAGGAGCTTTAAATTTTAAAGATTTATCAGATTTGTTCTTTATGAGCCATATTTCTGTATCTTGCCTAGGAAATCTTTCTCTACTTCCATGTCAAAGACTCTCCTATACATTTTTTTTTTACTATTACCTTAAAGTCTGGTTTTTCACATTTGATTTTTAATCTAATAGGAATCCATTTTTGAGAATAGTTTAAGTTGGAATATAACTTCATTTTTTCCTTTATGAAAGTCACTTGTACCATTTTCCCACTGGTTAGTAATACCACCTCAATCACATACAAATCACATAACCTGTCATTTCTGGGTCTCTAGTTTCCCAATCTACAGACCTGTATGCCCATGTTAGTGCCAATGTCACTGCTAGATTCCTAAGGGCTCAGGAAAGAACTACAAATGACCACCAGAATAGAGATGTATCTGCCTGAATCAAGAGACCACAGGGGGGAATGTAAGATCACAAGGAACCATGGAAAAGTCCCATGGAAGGAATTAGTTTTAACCATCTGCTGATCCCAAATTGCAATGTATCTGGTAAACTAAGAATTGCCTTTTTCTTTTGCTTCTCTCTCTCCCGCCCTTTGCAGTCCTGGCTGGGCCAGAAAGAACAGCTAGTTAATTGGGGGTGGGCGAAGTGGGGAGGCAGAGAGAACTGAAGTCAATCATACCCACATTTCCAGAAGCAGGCAACTACTAACCAGGTCTCAGCATGGTGAGTGGGGAGAAGTCCCACCTCTCACTGAATAGTAAAACCCTTGTACTGGACTAGACAGTCTAGAAATATGCAGGCAATGAAATCATGATTTCAGATCTTATGTCCTTTGTAAGCAGGTGAAAATGATCCCACTAAATAAATTTGGAAGGGTCACTGGTAGGGCAAAATAAAGTTGCATCTGATCACCTCCCCTAAGTCATGCGGTCAGCACCTTAGCACCTTACGTGCTATCCCCATCTCCATTTACTCCTTAAACCTCTCTTCATTCACTTGTAGAGTCACTTACAGTTCTTCAACCAACCCACTGGTCGATGCCTCCAGAATTTTGCACATGCTAATCTCCCAGCCTGTAATGCCCTCCTTCCTTCCTTCCTTCCTTCCTTCCTCTCTACCTGGCTAATTCCTAATTATCTTTCAGAACATTGTCTCTCAAACATCACCTTCTCTGAGACACATTCCTCTAACTTCCTCCTTCCATATTTAGATGCAGACTCCTATTTAATAAACCTCTTCACATTATTATAATTGTTGATACTATGATATATTGTTGATTCCACGTGTGCCTCCCCACCCCCGAATATGTCTTATTGTATCCTTGGTGCTTAGCATAATGCCACCAACATAGTAGGCATTCAGTAAATAACTGCCAATGGTAGGGGTAAAGAACAGATTAACAGCCAACACCCAGGATTCTTTTGGGAAATCCCCAAGTTTCTGGAGGAGAGTAAAAGACCTCTGGAAGGTGTATACAGCAGCCAGGAATCAAGAGAAATGATGCTGGTAGCAGAAAACAGCAGAAGGTAGAGCTACTCCTAGACAACGTGGGCATGGCATGCTCAGAAGGGTCATCTTTCAAACCTGAAGGATTTTTCCTGCCATGAGCACCTCAAAAATTACCTTTCCTAGAGAGATGCTCAAGTGAACATAATTAAATGAAAGGAAATTTAAATAAATGTGTAGATGTGTCAGGCACGGTGGTTGGCATACTACTTCATTCAGGAAAGAACTCTTGAGAGTTCTGAAGAAAGCAATAAGCATTTCTGATAGAAATTCTACATGAGGAAATCCCTTAGCCTAGAACATGCAAAGGCAGACAAAAAGAAAAGATGTGAAAATCTGCACATACACACACACACACACACACACACAGGTTTGTATCAGCATTTCATCACTGCCTCTCATGAGTAAGTGCTACTTTCTTGACTCTTTTTCCTGTAAATGATCCTGCTCATAATGTTTATAATAAAATGCAGCAGTAATAAAATATGATGAAAGATAAATGTATGTATTTAAAAAGTAGTTGTACAAAAAACTGTTTATGTTGCATGGCAGACCATTTTTCATACTAAAAGTGGCTAAATTTATCTACATAAATCATGATCACGTTCACTGCTTTTTGCATTGACTTCTCTAAACTCTTCCAGATTTAACCTCTAGTCTTTGTATGTTGAGCACTAGACATCAACAACTGGCTTATTGTTGGTCTTATCTGAAGGTGAACCACTTCTCTCTGGGGGAATACTAATTCCTAAGAAGCCCAATGAGCTGCATTTTTTTTTAACTCTTAGTATTCATTTTTGGTTTTGCCATAAAACAGAGAATAGTGGATCTAGGGTCCAAAAAACCAGAAATGAAGACCCTTAAGAGAGATTCTGTTTCTTTCTATTGTTATGGAATAAAAGGAGTGTCAGAACTGGATTTCATTGCTCTTTTCTAGGCCTTCCTTTCTCAGGTTGAAGTCCAGGGAGGAAGAATGACTGTTTGTTTGCTTCTACAACATCAATCTCTCCCATCTCTCTGCACCCCCACCCATCTCCAGCCAACTACCAAAATCTAAAAACATTTATCGGATATTTTTCTTGCTTGCTAAGGTTTTTGGTGGGGGAAGTCAGAACAAATTTGTCATATACATAAGTTTTGTAACAGTCGTCATCATCTCACCAATTTCAACATCTTCATAAATAAGAACATTATAATAGTCTCTATCTTTTGTTGATCATTTACTATGTTCCTGGACCTAAGAATTTTTCACACATTATCTCATTCACTATTCACCACAACTTCATGGAGTAGGTAATAACACTGTTTTTATCTTATATATGAGGAAGCTGGAACTTAGAAGTCTTAAATGACTTGCCGAAATATCAGAGAGTGAGAGTAGCAGAATCAGGACTGAAACCAGGGCTCGCTGAGTCCAAACCCACATTCTTTACCACTGTACCACACATACGCATACAGCATAAAGTACTCTTCATTGTTTATGGCTTTTTACTTTGGGAATTTTTTGTGGCAACATCTTAATCCCACACCTAATTTCATGGCCACCCAGAAGCACATACGTACAAACTCATCTTAAGGTTGTTCCAAGCAAAATATAACTACAACGGTAAATCTTTTTTTTTTTTTAAGCAGCCGTTCAAAATAAAATATGCAGCAGTTCTTATACTCCCTAAGTGTTTACTTGTGGAGAACAGATTCATTGCACTTTTAACTCTATTATTTTCTGTTCCTCAGTTGCTTTTCTAAAGTCTTTATTTAGAAGCACTAAATCAAAGAGGGAAAAATTAGTGTGATTTTTAAGGGCAGATTGGTTTATAATGATTTTAAATTTTATTCCAGTTCCATATTTGAACATCGCTTACTAAAAAAAATAGTAATAATATTCTTCTTGACAATAAGGCATAAATTATAAATTCCCATATTCCCTAAAATAGACTTTACAGAAAGAAACTTCACTGATATGAAGTTAATTTGAATCCATTTACAAAAAAATTCATGAAGTGTGCCTATATTTGACAAAAATGTGCAATATTTGTACACTGAAAACAACAAAACATTGCTGAATTGAAATACGGAAGACCTAATTCAGTAGGAGAGATATACTATGTTTATGGATTGGAAAATTTAACATTGTTCACTGTCAGTTGACCTATAACAGAGAAAAAAAGAGGTTTAGAGTATGCCACTCCAAAATATGCCTCTCTGGCATAACGATTATTTTGAGCTAAAGGCAATTAAGAAAAAGCACACAAGATGAGCTCTCTGTCCTCCCCCTAAAACAAAACATAAACTCCCATTGTGAAGGTATTCCCTCCTCCCCCTTCCTTACCAGGAAGGAGAACCACCTCATCCTTGGAGAGAGATGGCACGGACAGTCTAAAACAAACAAAACTTACGAACTAGCCCTTATCATCCATTAGCTTCTCTGTATCTTTACCTTAGCACAGTTTGTCACCCCTAAATGCCTAAATCCCTTTTCCTGTTTTGTCACTTCTCTAAAAATTTATTTTCTTTTGTTAAAATTCTACCTAAACCCCACGTTCTAACCACCCCTTCCATTTTTTCATTACTGAGTTCCTCCCACATGTATATGCACCACACGTGTTAATAAATTTGTTTATTTTTCTGTTGTTAATCTATCTTGTATCAGTTTACTTTTCAGGGCCACAGATGTAGAATCCAGGAAAGTAGAAGGAAAATTTTTTCCTCTGCTATCGGGTCAAAAACTATGGGCCATGGGCCAACGCTGCCTGCTTTTGTAAGTAAAATTTTATTGGAACATAGCCATGCCTATTCATTTATCTATTGTATGGCTTCTTTGCCCTCCCCACCCCCACCCCACCAAATCTAAAATATTTACTATCTAACCCTTTAGAGAAAAAGTCTGCCAACTCCTGAGCTATAGATTTAGCATAATCTCAACTAAAATCCATCAGACATTTTTGGTATATAAAAACTGACAATCTGATTCTAAAATTTGTATGGAAATACAAAAGACCTAAGTTGACAATCTTGAAAAATGACAATGTTAGTGGACTGATAGCACCTGATTCTAAAGTTAATTTGGACTGTTAGGGCCCTGCCACCTGATTGGCATTTTTCTTAAACCTTGAGCCTCCTCCTTCTTGATCTTGACTTTTAAGGAAGTCTCTTCTTGAAAGGACCTATTTCCTTGCTGGGTTTGTACAGGGAAAGGAGATGATCTTCATTCCACAGCTCTTGTGACATATTCAGTTCTGATGAAAAGTTGAGTATGTGTGAAGGTAAAAGGAAACAACTTCCTCCATGAAACTCAATGTCCTCCAAGATTGGTACACATGAGGGCCACTCCAAGGGAAAATCTTTTCATGGAATGATTTCTGAGTCAAGCAGTCCCTGACTTGAGTGTCTCCCACCCCTTGGGATTCTTCCACATTGACCTCCTCTGCTATAACCACTTATGAACCTACTCTTTCTTTCTTCCCTCCAGAGTTCAAGTGTGGGCAAAACCAAAATCCTCCTTCTTTTTGTTATTGCTTTTACCTCATGCATCATCTAGGGTCCTCTAACCCTTAGCCTCAAAACAAGCCAGTTAATTGATGAAACTTCTTCTTTTTAATTGGCAAGAGACTTCTAAAAGCTATGAAAACCAGAAGCAGAATAATCAAGGAAATAATGAAACCCACAATTGTCTGACTTATAAAGCTTTGCTTGTTAACCTGATAGTACCAAAATTATGTATAAGATACTCAGTTTTGGTTTGGTCTCATGCTTTGTCTCTGATCTTTGTCATCCTCAGCTCATTTCCCAGTATCCAGAACTGATCTAGATCTTCTCAGACATTTCTTCATATTTTTCCCAGTCCAAGGACTGGCAAACAATGCCTTAAAAACCGAATTTTTTCATGATTCAGCCACCTATATCTCATACAGATGTCTTATTCAAGGTTGGCTTGCAGAGATGAGCCTAGTTCACAAGTGACTTAAAATGCAGTGATGGTTGATGCTTCCCATTCCCAATAATTATGTAGCATTGTCCATATCGTCTCACAGTTAAGATGAAATGATTTTAAAACCACACTGCCTGGTTTTAACTCCCAGCTCTACCTTTGCTCGGTCTATAACTTAAGTCAAATTACTTAACCTCTCCATACTTCCGTTTCCTCATCAGTAAAATGAGGATGATAGTGCTTATTTAGAAGCCCCACTTTGTAAGGTCATGCTGGGCATCCACTGGGATGATAAACAAAATAAAGAATATAATAGAATCACAAAATATTTGTCATATTTTGATTATCACTAATTTTTTCCAGGTCTCGGTTATCAGTTCTGCCCACCTCGGAGTCAATACTGAAGAGATGAGGAGGCAACTCACTTTTCATGATGCCTACAAATTTGGGAGAGGGGCATATCCCTAAAAGAAACAGACAGTAATCTAAATTAGGCAGTGGGCAGCATGAGGAGCAGAGAACAGTACAATAACATTAGTAGAGATATACTCTTCAGATGTGGGCAAGAATGCTACACGAATGCTCCCCCAACACTGTCTGGCCCACTGTCTAACTCAAGTCTCCAAAAAGTGGAAATTGAGTCCATTTTTCTTTTTTTCTTTCTTTCTTTTTTTTTTTTTTAATTCTTATTGGGGGCACCTGGGTGGCTCAGTTGGTTAAGTGTCCAACTCTTGATCTCAGCTCAGAACTTGATCTTAGGGTTGTTAGATTAAGCCCTATGTTGGGCTCCACATTGGGGGTGGAGCCTACTTAAAAATTTTTTTTAATTTTTTTTATTTGAATATAGTTGACACACAATGTTACATTGGTTTCAGGTGTACAACACAGTGATTCAATTTCTCCATATGTTATGATGCTGTACTTACCAAAAGCATAGCTATCATCTGACACCATACAACAGTATTACAATATCATTGACTATATTCCCTATGCTGTGCCTTTTATACCCGTGACTTACTCATTCTATAACCAGAAGCCTGTATCTTCCACTCCACTTCACCCATTTTGCCCATCCTTCAACCCCTTTTCCCTCTAACAATCATCAATTTGTTCTCTGTATTTATAGGTCTGATTCTGCTTTTTGATTGTTTATTCATTTCTTTTGTTTTTTAGATTCCACATAAAAGTGAAGACAAAAGTATTTGTCTTTCTCTGTCTGACTTATTTCACTTAGCATAATACCCACTAGGTCCATCCATATTGTTACAAATAACAAGGTCTCATCCTTTTTTTCTGGCTGTGTCATATTCTACTGTGTGTGTGTGTGTGTGTGTGTGTGTGTGTGTGTATACACCATATTTTCCTTGTCCCTTTGTCTACTGATAGAAACTTAGGTTGCTTCCATACCTTGACTATATAAATAATGCTGTAATAAATGTAAGGGTGCATGTATCTTTTTGATTTAGTGTTTTTGGTTTTTTTGAGTAAATACCCCATGGTGAAATTATTGGATCATATGGTATTTTTTTTCCCTTTTTTTAGGAACCTCCATACTGTCTTCCATAGTGGCTGTATCAATTTACATTCCCACCAACAGCATATGAGGGTTCCTACATCACTACATCCTCACCAACACTTATTATTTCTTGTCTTTTTGATTTTAGCCATTCTGATGGGTGTGAGGTGATGTCTCACTGTGGTTTTGATTTGCATTTCTCTGATGATTAGTGATGGTAATAAGCATCCTTTCTGATGTCTATTGGCCATCTGTGTACCTTCTGTGTCCATTTTTTCTTGTATGTTATTCCCCCTCTCCAAAGAAAGGAAGGAAAGCCCTTCATATACTTAGAAACTGTGGCTTAAGTTTTCTTTCTCTGGGTATATGTTGTTATCATTCTCTTAATCAGATTTGTGATCCTCCTCTAAATTTTCACCAAGTACTGCATTTTCTTCTGCACTATGAACCACAATTGGATGTGGCATTCTACCAAGGGTCTGACTTATGGTGATTATAAGAAGATTATTACTGCTCTATACTGCTCTCTTAATATCCCATTTGGTGCCCAATCTAATCACAGGCTATATCACTACTGAGTTTTAAACTTTACTTTCTGATTCTGCAAGTATTTTATTTAGATATATATGTATATGTCCAGTGCACTAATTCATTTGAAAATGTCTATCATTGAGGCACCTGGGTGGCTCAGTTGGTTGAGCGTCTGACTCTTGATTTCGGCTCAGGTCATGATCTCAGGGTCCTGAAATGGAGCTCCATGTTGGGCTCCTTGGGCTTGCTGCTCAGCAGGGAGTCTCCTTGAGATTCTCTCTCTCCCTCTGGCCCTCCCTTTGCTCATACGGGCTCCTGGTGCTTTCCCTCTCTCTCTCAAATAAATGAATTAATTTTTTAAAAAAAGAAAATGTCTATCATCATTACAAAGGCTACTTTGCTATTTTTAAAAAATTTTACTATGGGGCGCCTGGGTGGCTCAGTCGTTAAGCGTCTGCCTTTGGCTCAGGTCATGATCCCAGGGTCCTGGGATCGAGCCCAGCATCGGGCTCCTTGCTCCGCGGGAAGCCTGCTTCTCCCTCTCCCACTCCTCCTGCTTGGGTTCCCTCTCTCGTTGTCTCTCTCTGTCAAATAAATAAATAAATTCTTTAAAAGAAATAAAAGTATGTTTAAAAAAAATTTACTATGTTCCAATGGGTTGTTGAGAATGGAATTCTTCATCCTGAGAATGAAGCAGAGGGGTCATAAAACTGCATTCTGCAATATTTTCCCTATTTGCTATCTATGCATTCTTTACTGATTTAGAAATTGCTCAAGTTTCCAAAAGAAGAAATGATTTTAAATAGGAATAGTTAAAACATTCTAATGCATTAGTATTTCTCTCTGGGGTGAATGCTAAAAATAGGAGTTATGTAGGTGGAGACAGAAAAACTAAGTGTAAGAGAGGGAGGGAGGAAGCACTATAATTTCTACTCAACACATGGCTATTCAGGCTATTCAAAAAGTGATAGGATTTTAGGTCAGCCAAAAATGTGAAAGATAACCTGAAGAAGAAAAGGGCTTGAGGATATGGTTGCGGAATGCAGTCATCTCTAACTCACCCTGTCTTTGCTGTAAGAGCATTTTATCCAGAGAGAAGGCTTATTATGTCTACCAGTAAAGCTTCTTAATGGAAGCAGTTTTGTTATAAAAACATACTCCCATTTGTGATCTCAAAAAAACAAAGTGGGCTTAAAATATTAGCATTATTTTTTCATGTACATCTTCAGCATGAAAAAAGTTTCATTTTTGAGGTTTCACTGCTTAAAGGTCCAATTGGGCTATTGACACATAATGGAGAAATTCTTAAACTGTGTTCATCAAGATCAGCTAAATGTTGTAAAAACCCCAACATTGCAAGGGTTTTTAAAAAGGTTTATTTCTTGCTCTTACAGTCCAATGCAAGGCTCTCTGAGTAGGAGGAATGGGGAGGGAGGGTCTCCTCCACGAGGGCGTTTGGAGTCCTTACATCTGGGACTCTGGGCTCATCCTGGGTCCTCTGCATTGGGCTGGCAGAGAAGGGAGGAAAGGGAGGGAGTGGAGGATAGAGCCTGGTAGAGATGGCCATTGCGTCCACCCACATTCTTTTGGGCTGACTGTAAGGGAGACTGAGAAATAGAATTTAGCTGTGTGCTCAGAAAGGAGAGGAAACAAGTTTAGTCAGCAACCAGCCAGTGTCTGCCATATAATTTAAATTAAACATCACATATTAGCAGCACGGAAGCTGAATGTTATCCCCAGCTCTGGTTCCTTTGGGCTGGTAGTGAATCCTTTAAAAATTCAAATTAGCTTAAAAATTTGAATATAAGCAGAGTTCACACTAAAAAAAAAAAAAATCTCTTATTTTGTGGTTCTTCAAAAAATCAGAAGGACCTGCATTTCCACTTGACGTGAAATCGCTGGATGAAGTAACAGCTGTCCCCTTACCCAGAGGCCAGCTCTCCAGTTCACCCTCCAGCCTGTTTCACTCACTCAGCTGCCTGGCCTCCAAAGGGGCTTACACCTGCTTTCTCTGGTCTGCATAATGATTTAATCTTTTCGATATTTTATATCTTGTCATTAATATGTTAATAACAACAATTGACTTCAATAGATGGATTTGGGTCAGCAGTTGTTAGACTGTACTTTAAACATGGTGAAAACTACTAGCCAATTCTATCTGAAACTCCCTTTCTTCACAGAAGTAATGGTCTAATTATGAAAGAATTGAGATACATATTTTATTTTTAGCCTAATCATTTGTTTAGTCATAATTCATAGTCTGAATAGGGATGATAATCTATCCAGAACACTGGCTGTTGAATGTGAAAACTTTGCTTTCCTATTTCTTCCTAGGATTAATGCTTGCTGGGCTTGTAATCTTAAAATCGTTTTTATGGACTAAGAGCACTTTACAGAAAAGCAGCCCTCAAGCAACAGGACGGTCGTTGGGTTGATAGCAGAACAGTTTACAGAAATATAACCTACTTTAGGGTTGTTGACCATTGCTATTTGGGGGAAGGGAGTGAGGTAGGGTAGATTTGGTGTGTAGCTATAAAAACAAAATTAAACAAAACAAAACCAAACCCACCTTAAATAAAAGAGAGATCCCAATACAGCTCCTTTGTGTTTCTTTTAGTTGAATTTGAAATTGTTCCACAGTTGACATTGGGAATATTAACCTACTTGGAAGGGGAGATTGTTGGGTGAATTTTAAATGATAGTTATAACTGCTTTGTTTCTTTGGAGAACTCTGCACAAATATCTAAGAGTTGAGTGTTGGAAGTCTGTCATTTTAAAAAGAAGGAAATAGATTATCACACTTAAAATCAGGCAAATTGTCTACAAAGAAATTATCTCTTAATACCCTGGACAGGTGAAAAAAAAATCAACATCCCTAAGGCAAATTAACACTCACAAAATGAAAGTACAACATTATAGTGAGAGCTTTATATCTTTTGTTTGCTTTTTTCTTAACTGAGCAGAGATTAAAGAATTATTTTTTAAGTCACCTGAGGGTTTTAATGTTCCTGGTAAATTTACTTGTGCATGTAATGGCAGCTTTTTTATTGCTTTTTCAATTCACATGTCTGCATTTATATAGAAGTTGCATAAATTCTCTGAGAGAGAAGTCTGAAGTGGATTTGTAAAAACACCGACAAAAGAATTGACATTATTTTTCATTTTTATTCTTGATTTGGGTGAAAGGAATAAGCTACTGGTTCAATTTGAGACTTAAGTCAGCCGTTGGTATCAGGGAATAAAGAAATAGCATAATCACAAATCCTGGTAAAGACAGAATAAAATATCTCTTCTGAGAGAAAATGAGTAGAAATTTTTTTTAAAAAATCACCTTGAGTGACTATCAAGGGGAATTGTCCCTGGAGAAAAATAAGTTATTGGATGATGTGGGCTGCAAGAAGCCCACTGGAGAGGACCAGCATGGTCCTAACTCACCCAGCTATAAATTCTCACCCAATGCTAGGAAATCGGAATTACTATCTTCTTGTTCCAGATGAGGAAACTAAGGCTCAGACAGACTGATCAACTTGCCCAAAGTCCATAAGCTAAATAATTGGGGCTGCAGGAGTTCAAGTTCAAGGTCTCCCAGGCATGAAAGCTGGAACTGAGAAAAACAAGGCATGAACGTAGAGAAACAGCACACCAAGAGAGAGACTCAGGTTGCACAAAAATGGACAGCAGCTTAGGTTTTTAAATGTGGTTCCCTCACTAGATGACTAAAAGGAGGAAGTTTCAAAAGACCTGAGGCAAAGTGGGCTGAGGGATGTAGCAATTCTCTCTGCAACTCCCAGACACCGAGGCCAGGAGTGTGGGCTTAACCAGGGCACTTTGGTACCAGAAGGATACATGCTGGACAGATTCCAAAAGAGCAATAAAAACAATAAAGGGAACAGAGATTTATCTGTTGGAAAGATACACAAATCTAAGTGCCTTGAGCTTGCTCAAAAGGGCAGGAGGGTACCATGGACGGCAACTCTTTGAAGTGTGTATGGCACTGAGGAGAGAGAGTTCTGCCGTGGGGGTGTACCTGGGAATTGGAAGTGATGAAACATGGACAAGAAACCCCTAAGCTGACAGCAGTAAATGTTTTTTGGAAAAGTTACAGGGTAACTCCTTCAGGCTCTGATGTTTAACTTTCCCTGACTCACTCCTTTTCTGAGATTCCAATGTCTCCGGAAGAAACCCTTGTCCTATGCAGCCCCCACTGCTGCATGAGGAGTGCTGGCTGGATTGGCCCTCAGGGATGCTGCTCCCAGGGGCATGGCCACGGGAAGCTCCAGATGGGCTGGGCAAGGTGACTCATTTGCTTTTCCTCCCATGGTCATTTCTATGAGTCACATACTTTCATCCAGTCCAAAATATGGGAAAGTAACATCAAAAAGCCTAAGATGTCGTTATCAAATGTTTAATGAAAAAGAAAAATCCCCTCTCATATGATCCTTAAAGAAATGTGTATTTAGTCTTTCCATTTTGTTGCTATTGCTTTGATTTATCAGCATCCAGGAGGTGGGGTGAGGAGAAGGGAGGGGGCAAGCCAGACAGAGAAAGATTAAGGCAGCTCTGCACTGCTGCTCTGAGGCAGTGACCCAAGCTGCTGACCCCTGAAAGGAAAGGTCCAGCTCTTGTCCAATAAGCAAGGACTCCTCTGCTGAATAAGACAAGAGTTCTAGTCAACTGAGTATTCTTCAGCTCTGTGTTCGTAAGAAAGAGCACAGTGCCCATGTCCAGTTGGCTGGAGACCGGGTAAGGTGGTGGGCGATGTGGAGCACGGACTTGGACATCAGATGGATCTGGATTTGAACCTTGGATCTGTCATCTACTAGCTACGTGATTTCAGGCAGGACCCTTGATTGCTCTGAGACTTCTCTTTCAGATCTATAACATAACCATTATAATAAAAATAATAGTAATGATAATGCTGACATGCCTACCACTGATTGAGCTGATACTCTATACCAGATATTGTTCTATAGACTTTACATATATTACTGCATGTAATCTTCGCAACAACCTTACAGAAAGGTATTAATATTGTCCCCATTTTCCAAGTGTGGAACCTGAGGCAAAACCAGTTTAAAGTACTTGCCTAAGGTCATGTGAATAGTAAGTGGCAGAGGCAGCATAGCATCTGCCTCCTCAGGTTGTTGTGAGGCTTACTAGAGGTAAAGCAGCTAAAGGTATTAGTTCCAACTAAACGTACAACCGTATACACGCTTTTTTTAAAAACTAGAAACAAGGAAAGGAGAACTCCCTTTCTAATTGCCCCAATTGTTACCTCTTTCTTTTTAAAATAAATGAATGAGCCTCTTTACTATCAACATCCTAAGAGTAACCCACAGTATTCCTTATATTTTAACCCAAATTATCTAAAGTCCATAGAGATGATTTGCAAAAAAGCTGTAGCAACACTTGATACTAGGCTAGTACGTACTCCCCAGCTCTATTCCAGAAACTGCTGTGTTCCGACAGTCAGTCAAAATAAACATGCAGAAACCACCGACAGTTTACTCTCAGTAAACATGTTTACAAATCCAGGAGCATACTTCAGAGCAAAATAAAATATCTTCTCTACACACACACACACACACACACACACACACTTCTAATATGGTATTTAAGACCATTTTTGAAGATGATGCTGAATAAAACTTTCTCTCTCTTTCTTCCTTCCTTCCTTCCTTCCTTCCTTCCTTCCTTCCTTCCTTCCTTCCTTCCTTTCTTCTTTCTGTCCTGAACAAACTTTCTTATCCTGCGTGTTGATTAGTGTATTAGTCTGGCTGCCACAGAATACCACAGGCTGGATGGCTTAAGCAACGTAAATTTATTTATTCACAGTTCTAGACGCTGGAAAGTTCAAATCAAGGTTCTAGCAGGGTCTGGTGAGGGCTTTCTTCCTCGTTTGTAGATGGCTGCCTTCTCACCGTGTTCTCACAGGGCCTTTCCTTCTTACATGTGAAAGAGAGGAAGGAGAGCCTTGTAAGGCTACCAATCTTATCAGAATAGGACCCCTACCCTTATGACCTCATTTAACCTTAATTACATCCTAAAAGCTTTATCTCCAACTACAGTCGCATTGGGAGTTAGGACTTCAACATAAGAATTCTGTGGGGGACACAGTTCAACCCATGGCAGTTGATTAGTCTGAACTGAATTTTATGTAGAGGCCTACATATTTCAGAGACTCAATTATGATTCATTAAAATTTTCTATAGATTGTGGTCACCACTAGACCAGTAATTGCCAAAGGGCTGTGAATCAGGTGTTTGTGTAGTCTGTGGACAGATTAAATGTAATAGATAAGATCTCTTGGTAAAGCAGAGTGAAAAGAGTCTCAGAATATAGGGTGGTGCTATCTAAAAATAAGTCTTGATGGCTATTGTGCTCCTAACACTGAAGGTATTTTGGAACATAAACAAGTTACCTAAAAGCAAAAGTTAGATCTGGAAAGGAAAGGGCCCATTCTGCTGAAGGAACATGTTCTTTCCAAATGGTTTGCATAATTTCCTATGTAGCTTTCATGTTACAGAAAACAAACACTTAGGTGTTTGGATGACTAGGTAGACCAAGTTTCCGTGTGTCAGAAATCTCACTGGGGCTGGATTAGTTTAAGAAATCTTGTTAACTTTCCTTCCATATGTCATTTAAAACTTTGGAAAATGCGAATGTGCTATTTTCTTGCTTTTGGACTTCTTTATTTTCTCCTTTTGACTAGGCATGCTCAAAAGTGGTGGTATCTTTGTAAGTGGGCCTCAGCGGGGGAGTGATGAAATGGGAGGAGCTGGATAAAAAAAAAAAATAAGACTTTTCCAATTATAAAAACTCCGGTAATAGTCAGCTGCTGGTGTCCAAAATAGAACTTATTTTTAAGGCTACTGTCTTGAGAGTAGATTTTCAAGAAAACAAGTTATCTTTCTCCTTTAAGAAACCAAGATTCAGACACTCTATTGGTTCTTCCCATGGGGTAGAAAAGAATCATTCTTCCAGGACCATAAGGCCATGAATTTGCTGTTTTATGGTGGGAGAGTGATAGGATGCAGGGGAAGAGTCCTGCTCCTGACAGGGGTTGGGGGCAGGGAAGAGTCAGATAAAAAAAAGCCTTTGTGGCCTAGGAGGTATTTGAATAGGTAGAGGGAGGGCTGATGGCAAAGAAAGCTGGCTTTCACTTTCTTAGGATCCCAGAAAGAAACTAACTTTCCAGCTGCCACTAAACCAGTCTGCAGTATAAAAGTACTCAGGCAGTGGAGGCCCTGAGGTTTTGTGCCCTGGTTTCTGTGGGAAAAGCCTGTGAACCTCCTGGGGCCCTCTGTGGCGACATGAAGGATGATGAAGCAGCGGCTAGGTTTGGATGGGAGATGCTACAGGGACTCAGAGGGCCTTGGGTTGGTAGGCACGGCTTGCTGAGGAGAGTGTGGCTCAGCCTTGGAGTGCACCAGGCCCTGACCAACTTGAGAGCGAGACCAGATCACCAGTTCCCTGGCCACAGGCCAGCAGTCAGGTGACCCCCACTACTAGGCTCTGTCTCTTCTGTTTCACCTTACCCAAATTTTGTTTAGGCGGTTGTAAAGACGCGGTATGTTCAGTAGTGCTTCCTGCCTAGAACACTGGTCTGTTCCCCAGCTCACTGTGTAAGTTTTAATCGTTCATTAAATCCCAGAAATGTGTCTACTCTTCTGTGAATTTTCCCAGACCTCTTTGTCTCCCGTTCATTCTTCTCTCTTGGGGACCCCGCGGCACCCATTAAGTGAGCGACCAGTTTTGGCATTTAATTGTGTACTGCCTGGAACTATTATTTCCACATTTGGATCTTTTCTCTTTCCAGTGAGACACCTAGTTTCTTGCAAGAAGGTACTTTTGTTTGCCCATATATGAGGCCCTAAAGGAAGCAGATACTTAATAAATTCATATTGAACAAATGAAGGCACTTGACTGCCTCGAAGGGCTGGCCCCAGAGTTAATTTGATTCAGAAGAAAAGTACAGGTCAAAGGAATGCTATTGTTTTACCATTTTCTTGTAGTGGAAAGTCCCAGCTAGTTATCAATTAATAGTGAGTATCAACAGAATTTATCTGGTGCTTACCAGAGGGTGACTTCTGAAGATAACTCCACAGACAGAGCTTACTGTGAAACAGGCTGAATTCTGCCACAATTTATTCCCTCTCTGGTCTCACACTAATCACTTAACTCCTGCAGTGCCACACGCGGGAAAAATGTAGTCTATCATCAGTCTCATATGAATTAACAAGCCTGTGTTCCACGTTCCAGAAGCACGGCAGGCTGATACAGATGTCAGTGGGATCCTGGCTTTGTGAGTTTATGTGCTGAAGGATCTTTGGGTGAAAAGCAATGATATGAACACAAAGGGACCATTATTAGGGTCATCATATTGACATTCTTGTATTGTATCAGGTCAGGGGAGGATGAGACAAGGGCAGGACTTGGGCAAGGGACAAGACATACTAGCAGCGGGAGCAACAGTTCGGGGTAAACAGTTGTAAATCCCCAAGGCTGGACCTTGTTAACATTTTACAGAACGCTTTGTCTCTTTTAAGCAAGCTAAAAGGCAAGAATGAATTCACACACCCTCTTTGGAGGTCAGTGGGATTTCTCTGTTTCTGTGGGACATCCCTAATTAATCTCAAGCTAATCGGGAGCCTGAGGTTCACTGAGTTGGATTTAGAAACCACACACCGTTTTGCTTAGCAGCTTGGAGTACACAGCGTAGGTAGAGGCAGCACACACGAACAAATGACGGGTTTTCCCAGTGCTTCAGAGGCAACTCCACAGCTGGGTCAAGAGAAGCTACCTGTCTCTCTTTCTGGTGCATTCTTGGTGACTTACTTTTGTTCTCCCTACCTATTTGGCACCTCAGCACCTAGGTTTCTGAGGCTCTGAAGAGCAGCATGTTGTGGGTCATTTCTCCACGGGGGTAACTGAGGAAGGAAGTTTATTCTCAAAGCACATGTAGCAAGGGTATGATTCGGGGACAGAATAAAAAGTATTACTATTTTGTTGAACATAAATGGTCAAGGAGCTGATTTCAGTAAGAAGTTTCAAACTGTCATGGCTGCCAAGTATTAGGGGTCAAGAGGCCACTAAGTCCCAGTGGATTAAGAGCACTGCTAATTTTTCTCAGGGACATTGCAACTTTGGAAAGGGTATCAATTTAGAAACACAAAGTAATTGCTGTTTTTGAGATGAAATGAAGCCATAAAGAATTAAACAATTGGCCCATAAGTGGGATTTTTTTCTCAAATAATCCTTGACCTCTGTGTTCTAGAAAGGACTAAGAGCACAGCCTTGAGGGAGAGGGATAAGGAAGACAGCAGTTGAGGAGGAGGACGTCGCTGAGGAATGTGGCCTCAGGACACTCAGGGAGACGGCTACAGAGGAAAAATCTGACAGAGAAACTGAGTAAGTAAACTCAATCTCTTGAGGTGTCTGGGCCAAAACACATTTTATGACTTTGATGATTAAAAAAATCTATATATTTTGAATGTTAAGATAATGAAGATCAAAGCTACAAAATTTGGATGAAAAGAGGATTCCTGTCATGTCTCAAGCTTTGGAAAGGAAATGATGGAATAACCTTTGGATCAAAGTGGCCGAAAAGTGGATATTTGGGTGCCTCAGGAAAAAAAAAGTCTTGCAGACCTTTGCATAGAAAAGTCATCATAATAATGTAGAAAAACACATGAATTCATGCTGCATGGAATGAAGCTTAAAGTAGGTGTCTGCCATTAATGAAATAGGCACCATAAGTAAGACTGTTTATCCATTGCTTATGAATCCATAAGATTATTAGATGAAAAATAGCCCACCATAAATAATAAGACTCTTTTCTATCCAGTTGCTGAAAGAAGTACTTTAATATCTATTGTATAATTAGATTCACATCAATCCTGAGAATTGTTAGAGCAGGTTTTAAAGATTTATTCATTTATTTATTTATTTTTTATTTCTTTATTTGACAGAGAGAGACACAGCGAGAGAGGGAACACAAGCAGGGGGAGCGGGAGAGGGAGACGCAGGCTTCCCGCCGAGCAGGGAGCCCGACGTGGGGCTCAATCCCAGGACCCTGGGATCATGACTTGAGCCGAAGGCAGATGCTTAACGAATGAGCCACCCAGGCGCCCCTAGAGCAGGTTTTAACCCCATTTTATAGTTGGGAAGGCAGAGCACAGGGAGGTTACATAGCTTCATAAGGTCAAGCATAGTTGATAGCATTTCCTGGACCTTGGCCTCTGGAAACCTTAACTGGGACTCTCCACCAGACTATGAGTTGCCCTCAAACCAACTCCTCTGAAGTGCTCAAACCTACCAATGAGTGAATATCAAAACAAAACTTCAAAGAGGCTCAAGTACAAAGGTCACCAAGACATACTAACCACAGCCATGTTCAAGCCTTCTCCAGGCTGGCTTCAGGATGTTCAGATGAATTTCTATGAATGGAGAGGAATTTCTATGAATTGCCTGGGGTCTGAGATGCGTAGTGCATTGACTCACTATCTGCTGGGATGGCTTTTGGGGAATTCATTTGGCTTCAGAAAACAGGGACTTGAGGGGGTAGGATGCAGGCTTTGGAGAACCACGAGGAAGACACCTCCAGCATGCCAGACCACCGAGATCAAGCAACTGAGTGAGATTCTAGAGAGCTCATGGGCTCCTGAGGTGGTGTCCAGAGTTTGGTGGGAGAAGCACCTCAGAATGGTGATGGGCACAGAAAGAGGCAGTTAGAGAAATCCTGAAAAGGGTTTTTGTTTGTTTGTTTGTTTGTTTTGACTTCTGCCCCGTCCTTGGGAACCATGGGATTATAACAGCACAAGTCTTGAGGACAAGCCGTGCTGGGATTTGGAAGACCTGTGTGATTCTAGACAAGTCATGTAATCTTCCTGGGCATTCACATCCTCATCTATAAAATGAAGAGGTTGGACTCAGTGATGTCTTTTCCACTCTAATATGTTATGATTTCATGAAGCAAGTCTTAATTTAGCACTTAGAAAGATCCTTGGCTCACACAAAGTAACCCCATGCAGAAGGAAATTGCCTTTACAGTCTGTTTCAGGACTTGTGTAGGGATTTACCACAACAGTTAGTGATGGCCTTTGTTGGCTGCCGACTGTCTGAAGAGTCCTCGAGCACAGGCCGGCATTGTCCTAAGCTGGACAAGTCAGGAAAGAGCCGCAGAGGCAAAGGAGGGACACTGGGGGAGAAAAGTGATTCAGAAATGAGACTGTTCTCTCTGTCCAATTCTCAGTCCCCAAACTGGGCTCCTATTGTGGAAATTAGACCTTTGAGCAGTGTTCCATGTGTTTATTCTACTTGTATCAAAGAGGCTTTCATCTCCCTAGAGCAAATTATTAACACATTCCACCAAAGATGTGAGGGTGGAGGCCTGGCCTTGGGGAAAAAAAAAAATCACATCATAATAAAAAGCTGCCCGAAACATGAACTTAAGAAAAACTAACATAAAAGCCCCCACTTTTAATGACAGTGGTTGGCCAGACGCCAAGGTCCTTGTGCCCAGAGGAGCATGGCTGGCTGATTCCTTGTCCGTAGGCTGACCCTTCTGTGCCCAGGAATTTTCCATGCGATGGCCAGTGGTGTGGGAGGTGGGGCCTTTGCAGGTTCAACAGGTTGAGGCACTCACAGCCAGTTGCCTTCGACCTTAGCTGGAGGCCAGATTTTGTTGGTTGAGTGAACAGTGACTCTCAGTTCCAGGCAGTATATCTCTGCTCCTTGAGATTATTTGGTTGGGAAGTGGGGGGAGAAAAATAAAGAGACAAACAAAAAACACACAAAAAGACCAACAACTTTCAGGTACATCCAAGAGGAGAAACGGATTTAAAATAAGAAGAGCAATGTTCCAGCTTCACTAATGATTATTCTCCAAGGCAAAAGGCTGTGGGGAATAGTTTCTAGATAGAGATTATGCCATTTTCTACAGGTAGTTCCTTGATTTACAGGAGCCATTTGGTCCTTAAGGCCCCTCCTTTGAGATATAGCTGAACTATATGTGGAAAAGGGCCCAGTGTGAAAGAGAATACAGGGAATTACTTATTGCTGTTGAAAACCAGGACCCAGGGTCTGACTTTGTTTTTGTTTGCCTTTTTAAAATATTTCCTAGTAACACCAAGATATATGATATCACAAATCTCATGTTCAGCAACTATGACAACCATGATTCATGAATCGCCGCGGACATGCTGTCTGACATTAGCATCAGTTTGCCCTACTGGGGATACAGGAGGAGCAGAAAGAATTGAAAGCTGAGAATGCAAGAGGGACTTAAAATACTTCATCCAGCTAAACGGCCAGTGCAGCCTTGGCTAAGGGCGATTTAGGATTTGGAGCCTTGGCTTCGCCACCTGAAATTGAGCATGTGTGTGAGGTGAGGAGGAACTGCCCACACTAGGGAAGATGGATGAATATTCTTTGTAGTGACCCAAACCACTCCTATAACAAGAAAGGCTCCCCCAAATCCCACCGTTTCACCTATAACACACATGGATTTTTTCAACTTTGGCTAATCATAATAAGGACCATTTGCTCAGCATTTGACTGCTTCAGAATGCCTCTTACGACAATATCTATGTTACTTCTACGATTATTTGCAATTAATGTATTCAGAAACTGAACATAATTTGCCCGAGTTTCCCCCTCCACCATCATTATTGCGCACCGGAGGTTCTCAACAAGGGACCAGTCTCCACCACCTTCCCTGCCCTGGGGATGGGGGAGGGCTTTTGGTGATATCTGGAGACATCCTTGTTTGTTGACAAAGGGGTAAAGAGCCATTGACATCTAGTGGGTGGAGGTGAGGGATATAGCTCAACATCCTGGAATGTACAGGCTAGCCCCCCACCCCCCAGCACTCCAAAGAACTAGCCACCTCAAAACGTTAACGGCACCAAAGCTGAGAAAACCTGCTCTACATACTCACATTTTAAAGTTCCTTTTTGACTTCAATGACCATTTCTGTACTGACAGCTGTGTTTATTATTTTTATTATTTCTCAAACTCCAAAACTCTTATTACTAATTTCTTTTTTTTTAAGATTTTATTTATTTATTTGAGAGAGCGAGAATGAGAGAGAGAGAGCATGAGAGGGGGGAGGGTCAGAGGGAGAAGCAGACTCCCCGCTGAGCAGGGAGCCCGATGCGGGACTCGATCCCGGGACTCCAGGGTCATGACCTGAGCCGAAGGCAGTCGCTTAACCAACTGAGCCACCCAGGCACCCTCTTATTACTAATTTCTAACAGAGGCCTCTACCTGGTTGGTATGTGGGAACCTTAAACACAACATGACAGAAATAGATCTCCACCTTCTATATTCTGACCTCAACCACAGGCCCTACCATCTAGGGTTTCTCAAGTTAAAAACACGATTGCCATTCTTGACCTTTTCCTTCCTGTTCTATTCCTCACCCACCCCAATCCAGTCATTTGACAAGCCTTTTAAATACACCTGAGAAACATCTCTTGCTATTGGCCTTTCCTTTCTTTCCCACTGACATCATTTTAGCATTAGTCCTCATCATCTCAGGATAAACTGTTGCTTTAATTTGGCAAATCAGGCCAGGCACTATTCTCAGCCCCCATGAGATACTATTATCATCCCAATTTTGCAGATGAGGGAAAAAGGTGCAGATAGTAAGGCTATTCAATGAAGAGGCCAGGAGTTGACCTCGGGCCAGACTGTGCTGTCAACCACTATACTCTGCTGCCTCCTGATTCATCATCTTAGACTTGACTTCCATCTTTTCCTATATGAATCAAGTGTTCCAATTACTCTGAAGATCTCCTTCCTCTTGGAACTTTCTAGAGTTTTTCACATTTCTGGGTCATTGAACGTGCTATTTCCACCCCGCCCCGAATACCCTTTCTTCCTTCCTTCTGGCTAGCTCCTACCCATGCTCCAAGGCCCAGCTCAGATAAAAGCTCCTCATGGCCACATATCATGTCTTATCCATATCTCCAAGTATCTGTTTCATAACAAGTACCCAAATACTTACAAAATAAAAGAAAATTACTTTCTCTCTCTACTATTTCAAAAGCGAAGTTACCTTGCAAATGTTTTCTAGTGAAAGCAGCTCCATCAGTATCCCATCCATCCCTCAAGGCAACTGATTAGGAGTTAATGCTTGCATGTGTATATACAAAGGCATATACAAAGGTGAGCTTCTTTAAAATATATTGACTAGACGAGTTGAATATACATATTTTATTGACTATATGAATTCGAAGAGGTGGCATCAAATGTTCTGGGAGCACTAAACACTTCTAAGCTTTGTTTGTGACCCCAAATTCCTGCTCCAGTTTGAAAATAAATCTCTTCTCTTTGGCCTGGTAAAACAAAATATGTGTTATGACAGAGTGACTTGTTTCAAATGATTCATTTCAGAGTAAAGAAGAAATGCAAAAGATGTTTATATTGGCGAGTTCTACTCCAAGTTCACGTGATTTTAACGACTTTCCCCTCCCTCTCCCCTGTCCCCTGATACCATAATGGTTGAAGTAAAGACACAATATGGTGCAAGGATTTAAGGTCATTCTAATTTCTCTTTCCCTCATGACTTGCATAAGGCATACGAGAAGATAAATATTTCCTGCAAGCATCATTTTCATCATCAGCAAAAGAGGGAAATACATAGTGTAGAAAAAGAATTCGTTGGCAGGACCATAAAGCCGTTATGCTCGGAAACAAAACCTGTTTATCTCCTGGGCCATTAATTCTCCCAAACCATTAGGGATTGGAAGACAAAGACAAAAGCTGAAGATAAACAAAAAATGTTTAGAAGGAGGGGGGGATGGAGACTTGCACACCAATCAAACTGTGGCCCGGACATGATTATACTATGAACAAAACTCTGTTCAGAGGCTGTGAGGGTTAAAATTATTACGGAGATATGGCCCCTGCTCCTCAGAAGATGGGGAAAAGTGTAATAAAGGTCATTCTTTCCTGTAGCTTTTAGTAATATGAAAGTCAAATCCTGCATTTTCTTTGTTAATGTGATATTTTCTACCTCTTGTCTCACCAAATAGCGTAACTGTTCAGGATGAACACCTTTTTATGGGATAGTTCCAGTATTCTGTCCCCAGAGGGTCTTGGTTTTATCTCTGAAAACTCAAAGTCAAGGCGGAATTATATATATGCATTTTTTTAAGATTTTATTTATTTATTTATTTGAGAAAGTGCGAGAGAGCAAGAGAGAGTGATCTAGGTGAGGAGCAGAGGGAGAAGCAGGCTCCCCGCTGAGCAGGAAGCCCGATGCAGGGCTCGATCCTGGGTCTCTGGGATCACAACCTAAGCCCGAAGGCAGACACTTAACTGACTGAGCCACCCAGGCGCCCCAAGGTGGAATTATATTCATTAGCATTCCTTTTGAGGGGTCCTGAGGTATGGTCCTGAGGTATTAATCCCAAACACAGTAGTTACATGTGCAAAAATTGCAAACTAAATCTGTATCTACTCAGGAAGTGAAAAGACCTATTCCTTTGTTAGGTACATACCCAATCAGTCCTGAGGTAGGACCAGCTCTATATGATGGTGTGTTTTCTTTCTTTCTTTCTTTTTTTATGTGTTCTAGAAGCTACTTTATTTTTATTTTTTTATTAAGTTCAACTAGCCAACATATAATACATCATTAGTGTTTGATGTAGTGTTCAACAATTCATTGGTTGCATATAACACCCAGTGCTCATCACCACATGTGCCCTCCTTAATACCCATCACCCAGTTACCCCAACTCCCACCCCCTCCCTTCTGTAACCCTCAGTTTGGTTCCTGGAGTCCAGAGTCTCTCATCGTTTCTTTAGGTCATTTCTTATATGGCTTTGTGGGAAATCAGGAATGTTCTTCTTTTGGGCATAACTCCTCCATGCTAAAGAACAGATAAAATGGCTGGTGGTAATATGTAGCTCGTGTTGAGAACTTCTGTTTCAGAGCATAACTCTCTTCATATCTCCATAGGAGTTCTGAGCTACTTACAACTATTGGTTCACTGTCTCTCTTTGTCATTGTAACATATAATGAAGTGGGGAATTTTCTTCACCAGGAAATCCCAATGTGAGAGAAAGAAGAACTCATTTTCCAGGTGTGTGGTAGCCTCCCTAGGAGTAAGAGAGGGAAGCTGGGGGGGTGGGATGCTTCATGGATCTTCTGGGTCCTCTTCTCTAATCAAACCCATAAGGGACTATTAAGTATAGGGAACAAACTGAGGGATGCTGGAGGGGAGGTGAGAGGGGGATGGGGTAACTGGGTGATGGGCATTAAGTAGGGCACTTGATGGAATGAACACTGGGTGTTATATCCAACTGCTGAATCACTAAATACTACCTCTGAAACTAATAATACATTATATGTTAATTAAATTGAATTTAAATAAAAGTAAAAATCATTTTTAAGTTTAGTTTTGGTTGCTGTGTTTGTTTGAAGGTTACTCCATGACGAGACTGTGTCACATGGATATTGAGTGAATAAATGAATGAAAGAGTGAGGGAGGGAGGGAGTAATTGAGATATAAATACTTTTTACATCTGATTCAACCTCAAGTTTCTACATATAGGCTCTCATCATTATGACTCTTTTAACAGACCATTTTTTTTTTTCATTCCTCACAGACTTTGGCACATATACCTAACTGCCTATTGAACCTCTCCACTTGGAAGTTCAAAAGACGTTTTGGATTTGAAGTTCAAAATTAAAGAGAACTGGAAGCTCATTTTGGATGGATTTATTTGGGTATTTGTCATGGACTTTCAAAATATTGAACCCCAAATCTCAATTTTGGCTTCTCAAACAGGCAAGTTCTAACATGAGCTAAGAATGCCAGCCATCCAAATAAGTTCAAGACACAGAAGAGAGGCTGGAGTGAATTTGTCACTAGAGAAATGCAGTGTTATGTAATATGAGGTATACTTCTAGTCCAAGGACTAGCCCTGCAGACTGCCACTGGAATGTGGTCCCTCCTCATGCCACTTCCAAGAAATATTAGGTTTAAGAAATGAGCAGCAAATGTAAGCTAAGATAAAGGAATGAGACTGAGGAATGAGGGAAGGAAAGTATAAACTGCTCTACCTCCATACTTCCATGCAAGAAAGAACTTGCAGTTCCTCATTTCATTAATCCAGTTAAATAGTTCTCAGAGCCTTCCAAGTGTCTTCCAAGAACAACAGACTATGTTCTAAGCACTGGGGATACAGCAGCAAAGAAACAAAAATCCCTGTTCTCATTGATCAAATATTCTAATTGAGGTAGGGAGAAAACAAATGCAACACATGGTGTGATAGAAGTACTATGGAGGATGTACAGCAGGGCTGAGGGATAGGGAATGTAGGGGGCATTGCCATTTTAAGTTGGGTTGCCATGGTAGACCCAAATAAGAAGGTGACAATTGAATAAATTCTCAAGGGAGGTAAGGGAGTGAGTTATGTGGACATTTGGCATAAAGTGTAGAAGCAAGGAAAACAGCAAGTGCAAAGGCCCTGAGGCAGGAGTCTTAAAATCTCTGGAAAGTGTTTGGCTTCTACTCTGAGTGAAATAGGGGGGCTTGGTGGGTTTTAAGTGGAGGAGTGATGTGATCTGACGCACACTGTAATGGGATCACTCTGGCTGCAAAGTTGAGAATTGACCAAAGAGGGCAGGAGTAGAAAGACCAATGGTGAGGCTGGGGCAATACTGCAGGTGAGAGATGAAGGTTAGGGGGATGAAGGTGGTTAAAAGTGTTTAGATGTGGGATACATTTTTTTTTAAAGATTTTATTTATTTATTTGACAGAGAAAGACACAGCGGGAGAGGGAACACAAGCAGGGGGAGTGGGAGAAGGAGAAGCAGGCTACCTGCCGAGCAGGGAGTCCTATACGGGGCTGGGATCATGACCTGAGCCAAAGGCAGACGCTTAACGACTGAGCCACCCAGGCGCCCCAGATGTGGGATACATTTTAAAGGTGGAGTTGACAGCATCAGCAGCTGGATTAGACAAAGGATGTGTGTGAGAGAGAGAGAAGAATCAAGGATGGCTTCAAGGTCTCTGGTCTGGGCACCTAAAGTGGGGAAAGCTCTGGTAAGAGCAGGCAATAGTTGGCACGAGATCCCAAGCCAAGTACTTTCCAAATGTCATGGGACACACGATGTGCAAAGAACTTAACAGCCAACTTAGGCCAACCTCTTGAAGAGGAAATTGAGGTCCTTAAAAGGGGGAGGTAACTGGGCAGCAGGACAGGCATGGAAATTAGTCCAGAGTAGAGACAACATGCCCCCTTAGGTGAATACAGGGTTAGCAGATACCACTGTTTTGGGACCACAGAAGCCTGGCAGGCAAACCACTTCAGGGAAAGCAAAGACCACATACTTTAGAGGGCTCTGAGTAAGTCTTCTCCAAGTGAAGCTGTCAGCCATGTCCTGGGCTACAGTTCCCCTCCTGAAGGCTGAGAGTAAAAATGATGGTGCATGGTGGTGAGATTCTGGGGTGGGACGGTTGAAGACCTTGAGGTGAAACAATGGATTGGGTGGAATCTCTCCCAAAGTCAGAATTGCTTGTTGTTACTCTTCCTGTTGCAGCTCTTCTAGACAATGGTACTAAAGGGCTGAGTGTGGGCATGTTCTTTCTTGACACTGACTATGATAATGGTCCTCTTTTTAAATGTTTTGGACTTCATCATCACTCCTTGCACATTAACATTCTTGAATCTTCTATTTTTGGTGACCTCCAGCCAACAACAAGCCCTCCAACTTCTACACAGTTGCTTCTTGGCTTGGCAACATAGCAGAGGCAAGGAGGAGACACGCTTCACAGGGCTAATTTTCTGTCCTTGAAGCTCCCTTCAATCCCCCGTCCCGGGGTCTTGCCTTTCCGCCACTCCAGCCTCCTGGTCGGGCACACTGCTTTGTCCTGGGTTCTTTGCTGACCCAGGACAGATGGCGTTATGGATGAGAGAAGGTCAACGCTTTACTAAGAAAGGGTCTCCATGTGTCCTTGTCTCCCGTGTCACTATTCCCTTTTGCAGCCCAATGACTTGCAAGGTCCGAAGCCATCAAGAGGCTTCTCCAGGAAGCCCAAGCAAGCCTGTGCAAGCTCAGGATTAGCACACACAAATCTGGCATTCTTGGGATGTTCTGTAGTAACATAACAGGATCTGAGCTGGATTTGCTATAGCTCATCCCACAGTGTCCTTATCCTCAAGGGTCTCAAATGAAGGCAACACAGCAATGAAGAAGCAACGCTGGTAGTGGGCTTTAGAGCCATATACTACCATCTCCTTTTTAGAACTATTGTGGCAGATTCCAAGGGAAACCTAAAGAAACTAAAAGTGAAAGTCTAGGTTTTGTTTTGTTTTGCTTTGTTTCTTTAAGATTTATGCATTTGGAAAAGAGAGAGAGCATGTATGGGGGGAGGGGCAGAGGGAGAGAATCTCAAGCAGACTCCCCCCTGAGCACGGAGCCCAACTTCAGGGCTGGATCGCACGAGCCATGACATCACAGCCTGAGCTGAAAGCAAGAGCTGGACACTTAATTGACTGAGCCATCCAGGTGACCCTGAAAGGCTAGGTTTTTAATGAAATATGAAAGTAATAAAGATAAATAATGTCAAATGAGAAAGATGTAAATCTACTTAGTAAAGTTCTTTAAGTTCATGAAAGGGATTACCCAGAGTTTAGGAACAAAGTAAAAAGAAAATGGCTTATATTAGTAAAATGATAAAATATGAAAGGGCATGTTTAATATTTATAGAGGTTTCTGGGAGAGACTTCTGGATTTCTATTGTTAGTGATACATTGATATATAGATTTAATGCAATCCCAAAATAGGTAATTATCTTGAAAAAGAACAAGGTTGGAGAGGATTCATATTTCCCAATTTTAAAACTTACTACAAAACTATAGTAATCAAGACAGTGTGACACCATCATAAGGTCAGATGTATAAACCAACGGAACAGAACCAAAAGTCCAGAAACTGTTATGTTTATAGCACAATTTGTGTATCCATCCATTTCTTCATAGATATTTTGGTTGTTTCTGGCTTCTGGATGTTACAAACAAGGCTGCTATGAACATTTTTATACAAGTCTTCGTATGGACAAGTGCTCTCATTTTTCATAAGTTAAATACCTAGCAGTGGAATGACTATATCATGTAGTAAGAATGTTTAACTTTTTCTTCATTTTTATGGTTAAGAATACACAACATGAAATTTACCATTAAATTTTACACAACTTAAAATTTAACCACTTTTAAGTGCAAAATGCAGCACTATTAAGTATATTCACATAGTATGAAACAGATCTCCAGAACTTCATCTTGTAAATCTCAAACTTTACATCCATTAGACAACTCCCTTTCCCCCCTCCCCCAAATCCTGGTAACCACTGTTCCACTTTCTGTTTGTATGAACTTGACTATTTTAGATAAGCGAAATCATTCAGTATTTGTCTTTTTGTGACTGGCTTATCTCACTAAGCACAATATCCTCAAGTTTCGTTCATGTTGTAGCATGTGACAGGATTCTCTTCCTTTTTAAGGCTGAGTAATATTCGACTGTGTGTACAGATCACACTTGGTTTATCTGTTCATCTGCCCGTGGATATTTGAGTTGCTTCCACTTTTGGCTACTGTGAATAGTTCTATGAACAAAGGTGTGAAAATATCTCTCAGTAGTTTAGCTTTTTAAGAAACTGCCAAAGTATTTCCTAGAATGGTTGTACGAAATTACATTCCAATGAACAGTTTATGACAGTTTCTGTTCTTCTACATTCTCATCAACATTTGGTAAGGTCAGTCTTATTAATTTTAGCTGTTCTTATAGGTAGGCAGTGGTATCTCACTGTAGTTTTAATTTACACTTCCCTAATGACTAATGATGTTGAACATTTTTCCATGTGTTTATTTCTATCTTTGTATCTTCTTTGGAAAGGTTGAGAACCTTTAGGTGAAACAATGGATTGGGTGGAAACACTCCCCAAATCAGAGCTGCTTGTCGTTACTATTCCTGCTACAGCTGTTCTAGACAATGGTACTAAAGGGCTGAGTATGGGTGTGTTCTTTCTTGACACTGATTGTGATAATGGTCTTCTTTTAAATGTTTTGGACTTTATTCAAATCTTTTATGCATTTTTGCAATTGTTTGCTTTCTTATTTTTGAGTCTGAGCATTCTTTACATGTTTTTGATGCAAATCCTTTAGGAAAAGCATTTTAAAAATTTTCTCCCAGTTTGTATCTAGTCTGATAATTTTGTTGATGTTATCTTTAAAGAGCATAGCCTTTAATTTTTATGAAGTTTAACTTGGCAGTGTTTTCTTTTATTGATCAATATCTTTGCCTAACCCAAGGTCACAAACATTTTCTCCTGTGTTTTCTTCCAGAAGTTTTGTACTCTTGTAGGTTTAAACTTTAAGCTTATGATCCATTTGAGTTAACTTTTGCGTATTGTGCAAACTGTGGATCAAAATTCATATTTCCGCATCTGGATATCCAATTATTCCAGCTGTTTTTGTTGAAAAAACTATACTTTCTCTATTGAATTGTCTTTGTAACTTTGTTGAAAGTCAGCTGTCCATATGTGAATGGGTCTATTTCTAGACTCTCTATTCTGTTCTACTGATCTATCTTTACACCATTGCCACAATATCTTCATACTGTAGCTTTCAAAGTCTTGAAATCAGGTAGCATTAGCCCTCCAAATTTCTTCTTCTTTTTTCAAAGTTGCTTTGGTTATTCTAGGTCCTTAGCACTTTCATACAAGTTTTTGAAATCAACTCATTAATTTCTACAGATGTCTACTGGGATTTTGATTAGGATTATTTTGAGTCTATAGATCATTTTACAGAGAACTGACATCTTTACAATGTTGAATCATCTGATTCATGAATATGATGTATGTCTTCATTTATTTTGGTCTTCTTCAATTTCTCAGTTTTTATTTTTATTTAGTTGGGTTTTTTTGCACAGATCTTACACATCTTTTGTCAGACTTATCCCTGTGTTTTCATATCTTTGGGATGGTATTTTTAAAAATTTCACTTTCCAATTATTCATTGTTAAATTGGTCTGGTTTTTAACTTTTAGATTTATCTTATTAGATTCTTCTGTCTCTTTTCTCATTGCTGAATGGGTAAGCAGCTCAAAGGTGCTTGCATATTTTGAGAGATTTGTTGGCCAAATCTTATTTGCACAAGTCTGGGAAAGGAAAGATTTGCCCTGAGCTACTTCTCATTACCTTCATATAGGCAGAATCCTTACCCTGTATCTTTGGATAAGGAGAAAATTTCTCTGTAGTTCTTTTCTGGAACTTCCTGATTCTCTGTCGCAGCAAACAAAACCCACAGAGACCAAGGTTCTGGCACAAATGCTACCAGTTTTCTAATCACTTGGCATTGGCCACTGAAGGTCACAGAGCTTCCTGGCAGGAAGTGGGGCACAGACGGCAGGTGGCCCTGCCAGAGCAGCTGGAAAAAAGCTCTATTCACGGCAGATTGTATATCACCAACTCACTGTGACAGCACCACATACCTGCCAGCCTCAGAGCAGGCTGATTAGGGTAATTTAGGTTTTGTCTTCAAGCATAATCATTAGAGCTGTCAACAGCCTCTGTGATATTAAAACGAAGAATGTCCAGGGAATGACGGAGAAGACTCAGTGGGTGCCCAAGCAGGTATGGAAGGCTAAGAGGCTATAGATTCATTTCAACCCCAGGACAATATGGTTCGGGAATAAGAAAATGCAACCATGTTCAGTGGAGTTCATGGTGCTCTGAAGATATATAAGGATGAGAGCTCAGAGGTGACCTTAGGAGTCCTATAAGTGAGAGTCAAGGAGAGTGTCTATTTTCTAAAAGCATCTGAACTACAGACTGTTTAAGAACAGAACACATTGAGGCTTAATTGCCAATGTGCTTGGCACAGTGGCTGCCCATAGAAGCCCCACAGGCTTAGTACAGAGTTTTACAGAGGACGTGATTGGCTTTGTAAAACCTCAGATCTGGGATTAGAATCCTTATTTTAAGTAGAACTGGAGGTGTTAACTTAGTGTGACTTCAGGAGCAACAGAAATGTGTCCCATGATCTCAGCCCACTATGTTCATCAACGTCTGACATTTCATGAATTCCTTTGCTTTCTTTTCAGTTACTGACATGCTGACACCTTTGGTGGGAGGGTAAGTCATTAGGCCTTATCAGTCATTTACACCCCAGTGTGAATAAAATTATCAGAAAGCTTTTTTTTTCTTACCCTTGTCCTTGGAGAATATAGTATAAGAGAAATGAAGAAACTGGAAGTGAGTGAATAAAAGTGTAAGGGGGCAAAGGCAAGAGAGAGAGAGAGACACTGACTGACTAAAAACACTCCTTCAAATTTCACATGAGGCCAGCTCTGTACAACTCATACAGAAGTATCAAAGGACACTGTCCAGAAAGTGAAAAACAACCTGCAGAAAGGGAGAAAAAGTTTGCAAATCATATATCTGATAAGGGTCTAGTATCTGGAATATATAAAGAACTTCTACAACTGAACAACAGAAGAACAAAAACTCCATTTAAAAATGGGTAGGGGCACCTGGGTGGCTCAGTCGTCAAGTGTCTGTCTTCGGCTCGGGTCATGATGCCGGGGTCCTGGAATCGAGCCCTGCATCAGGCTCCCTGCTTGGCGGGAGGCCTGCTTCTCCCTCTCTGACTCCCCCTGCTTGTGTTCCCTCTCTCGCTATCTCTCTCGCTGTCAAATAAATAAATAAAATCTTTAAAAAAAATGTTTAAAATGGGTAAAAGGATGGGGTGCCTGGTTGGATCAGTCGGTTGGGTGTCTGCCTTCAGCTCAGGTCATGATCCCAGGCTCCTGGGATTGAGCCCTGCATCAGTCTCCCTGCTCGGTGGGGAGCCTGCTTCTCCCTCTCCCTCTGCTGTTCCCCCTGCTGTGCTCTCTCTCTCCGTCAAATAAATAAATAAAATCTTTTAATAAAATAAAAATTTAAATGGGTAAAAGGACTTGAATAGACATTTCTCCAAAGAAGATAACACATGGTCAATAAGCACATGAAAAAAAAATTAACATTGTTAATAATTAAGAAACGCAAGTCAAAAGCACAATAAAATACCACTTTACATCCACTAGGATGGCTATAATAAAAAAAATTGGAAATTAACAAAGTTTTGGTAAACATTCAGAGAAAACGGAACGCTCATACATTGCTGATAGGAATGTAAAACAGTACACCTGCTGTTAAGAGTTTGGAGGTTCCTCAGAGTTCAACATGGAATTACCATATGACACGGCAATTCTACTCCTAGGTATAGACAACAAAGAAATGAAAACAGATGTTCAAACAAAAACTGGTACATGAATGTTCACAGGGGCACGACGTACTCGAAAGAGCTAAACAGTCCAAATGTCCATCAAATAATGAATGGGTAATATAATGCAATATAATACAGCCACGAAAAGGAATGAAGTACCACTATATGTTACAGTATGAATTCACCCTGAAAACATTATGACAAGTGAAAGAGGCCAGACAAAGGTCACATTTTATATAATTGCATTTATATGAAATATCTAGAATAGGCAAGTCCATAGAAACAGAAAGCAGATTAGTGGTTGCCGGGGGTGGGGGAAAGGAGGCAGGGGGAGTTACAGCTTAAGGGGCTTGGAATTTCCTTATGAATGATGAAAATATTCCGGAACTAGATTGTGGTGATGGTTGCACAATATTGTGAATGTACTAAAAGCCACTGAATTGCACACTTTCAGATCAGATGGTGAATTTTACAAATATGAATTTTACCTAAATAAAAAAATAAATAAGCCACATAGAAACTCCATAAACCTTTTCGCTAATTCTAGGCAGACCCAATCTTTGCAAGTGACCATTCATGGTGAGGCAATCCTGTGTTATGAGTGATGTCTAGAGAACACCCCACCAACCCAGCCTCTGCAAGGCCTAGTTAGGCAGTAGAGCTTCAAACGTGTAACTCTTTATTCTACCCGCTGTACTGACTATCAAGTTGCAACATAGGAATTAGAACCAGATTGAAGGAAGATGGGCAAGGGAGACAGATTTTCAACATGAGAAATGTAAAAGTTCTGAAGTAAAGTCAAAGCCTGGGCCATCAGAATTTGTCATAGTTGAGAGGAAGTGCCAGGAAGCAGACCTCAATACAGGATAAGCAGAGAGAGCATTGTTGACTGCCCCTGAAACCCATGCTTTCTTTTCTGTCATCACCTCCTCCAAGTCCTCAGGCATTAATGTATACACACACTATTTACACAGAAACTATATGTGTGTGTGTGCGTGTGTGTGTGTGTGTGTGCGTGTATGGTATATAATCTGAAAAGATGAGGTTTGTCCCGATATTGGAAAGGTTCAGTGGTTGATTTCCCCCTCTCCCTCCTTCCCTAGTCATGGTTGAGACATTTTGTTTAATCGGGAAAGACAAAATAAAATTCAGTACTGCTGAATCAGAGAGAAAGTTCATTGCAAATGCTTTGACTAAATTTGGTAATGCAGCTAGAGGTTCCATAATTTAATCTCTACCGATAAACCACAGTTAAAGGCACTGCATAAAAGGGTTGTGTTTTTTGCATGAAAACTCATTGGCTGGCTCATGATGAGTCAAGGGTCAGGTCGGGTAGTTGTATGGATCTCTTTTCCTCTCTCTCATGGCCTCAAACTGGCATCTGGAAAACAACACCGCATGAGTTTACCATTGAGGCTAGAAGAAAATACATTTTATATCTTGATGATAGACTAATGACTGTCTGTCATCTTTATATGTTAAGAAAAGCATAAATTTCCAAGCAGCAAATGTTAGGTGCTCAACATATTTGTGAGATGAATGATTCAGGCTGTGAAGGCAGGATGAAAGATGTTGGAAGAAGATGCTGCAAATTCTCCATTAGAGATAAAATTATTTTTTTTCCCAAAATCAGCCTGGTACTTTAGTCCACTTCTGCCATAAAGACATTTTGATTAGCAGTAGGATCAATTTAAAGTTGAGATTACAAACTGAATCTGATGGAAGTTGAAAAAAAATGGCATGCAAACACTGAATTCCACAACTGGGGCCAGCAATGGGGAGTATAGCAGCCAGATGATGCAAGGCATGGGAGTGTCAGCCCCGTCCTCTTACAGTGGCCTGGAGAGCCAGTTTGTGAGTCATTGTTATGGGTGTGATGGGGCTGGCTGCGGCAGTCAGAACAGCATAGGTGGATATGGCTAGTTTTGTAGGAGCATTTGAATTATTGCAATCAAATTTTCACAGGCAGCCAACAAGCAGTGAAAAGTAATTATTACTCTAGAGGAAGCTGTGGGACCCATTTTGGACCATGAGTTTGTGAAATCTGTATTAAAAAATTATCTCTTCAGTGTTTTCCCATGCAAACTTTCTTCTAGCATGTGATATAGAGTAAACTAAAACTATTTTCAGCTTTTCTTGATTAACATTTTGGTAGTGTACTTCAGAATGATGTTATCTGAGTTAAAGTAGTTTTAAATAAATTACATGGATCTTTTATGCCACATCACCATGAATACATTGGGAAGATGTACTTTTTTTGGAAAATTCAAGGTCCTAGTTCCCTAATTCAAAGAGGAACATTTCTCACGTTTGTTCATTCTAGTTTATTTTCATTATAAGTCTTTTAGGTTAAGTTTAAGCTTTTAAAAATAAGTTAGTTTTGAAAATTGAGATGCATTACTAACACTGTAGGAGTTAGTGAGGCCTTGACTTAAAACTTTCTTTGTTGAAAAGATTGTCCTCAGTAAATGGTGTGGGGAAAATTGGACAGCCACATGCAGAAGAATGAAACTGGGCCATTTTCCTACACCATACACAAAAACTCAAAATGGATGAAAGAACTAAATGTAAGACAGGAATCCACCAAAATCCTAGAGGAGAACACAGGCAGCAATCTCTTTGACCTCAGCCACAGCAACTTCTTGCTAGCCGCATCTCCAAAGGCAGGAGAAACAAAAGCAAAAATGAATTATTGGGACTTCATCAAGATAAAAAGCTTTTGCACAGCAAAAGAAATAGTCGACAAAACTAAAAGGCAACCTACGGAATGGGAGAAGATATTTGCAAATGCCTTATCAGATAAAGGGCTAGTATCCAAAATCTATAAAGAACTTACCAAACTCAACACCCAAAAACCAAAAAAATCCAGTCAAGAAATGGGCAGAAGGCATGAACAGACATTTCTCCAAAGAACACATACAAATGGTAGCAGACACATGAAAAAATGCTCAACATCTCTCGGCATCAGGGAAATACAAATCAATACCACAATGAGATATCACCTCACACTGGTGAGAATGGCTAAAATTAACAAGTCAGGAAACAACAGATGTTGGTAAGGATGCAGAGAAAGGGAAACCCTCTTACTCTGTTGGTGGGAATGCAAACTGGTACAGCCACTCTGGAAAAGAGTATGGAGTTTCCTCAAAAAGTTAAAAGTAGAGCTACCCTATGACCCGGCAACTGCACTACTAGATATTTACCCAAAGGATACAAACATAGTGATTTGAAGGGGCACATGCACCCCTTTCCATTGAAGCTGTGGCAAGGTGTTTTAGTTCTGGGCCCAGGAGATGGTTCTAGTTCTACAATTACCTGAACTCTAATTTTCTCAACAATCAAGCAGGCTTCAAATTTATTCTACCTTCTCAATTCTGTGATGTTTGATATTTGCAAAAATAAAAAATACAGCATGGTTGTGAATTATTTCCAAAAATGGGAATCACATTTGTCAAAGGAGTTCTAAACCAGGAAACTTAGCAAGAGGACTCCTGGGTGACCCCTGTATCCAGCCCATCTAGCATCACACATGAAGAATCCAAGGCTGTGGCTTCCTCCCAGAGGAGTCCAGTCAAAAGGCAAGACAATTCTTCAGGTCTTTCCAAAACTTTTTCATAGATAATATACATAGGACAACTCATTGTGAAGTTAAATTTGTATAAATGAATCTCAGATTTCAATGAAATCTCAAAGTACATTCCTTAAGATCACATTTGCTTATGGATTTGATGGTCAACAAGAAAGCTCAACAGATCCTAGGAAAACCTTTGCATTTTTCTTTGCATTTAGTCACAAAAAGTCTAATTAATTTAAAATGGTGCACTTTCAAAGCAAAGCAAATAAAACTAAAGAAAACATTAAAGGGTCACATATGATGATTTCAGAGAAGACTAGATATGGAATCCACAAAGACAGTGATACATTGTTAATGGCTGTGTCTTTCCCAGTCTTCCCATGCCAGGCAGGAAGCCTTACAGAAGTATCTTATCATCCTCAGGTGTTCGTTGAATGAATGGCAGGGTCTACCAGTGCAGAACACATTAGGCACTGAGTGATGCTAAGGAAACCTAAAGAATTTCCTAGGTGAGAAAACTGCTGCTATTTGGGAAGATCTGAGAGTATGAGGGTTCTAAAAATGTAAACACAGCTCCAGAGATTTTTTAGAATCAACTTTTTAAATGGAAGGAAAATGTTTATAGGAAGCCCTGCTGGAAAACAAAACAAAACAAAACAAAACACTATGAGTTAGGAAAAATGTCTTGGATGTTCTCACCTCCTGTTGCTGGGAGTTCCTCAGCATTTACTGTTCTGAAGATTACTCTAACCTTCCCTGTCAAAGTCTAATTTCAGAAAAAGATTTGACAAACTTATTTTCCCTGAGTTTCAGTAATTGACTTTACTGTGATACATGAATCTATTTTTAACATACTGTAATAGCTCTTCTGTTTACTTCTTAATAGGGATTAATGTCTTAACCCTTAACCTATTTCTAATCGTAGAATTAAAGACATAAATTAGGTGGAAAAAGGTAATTTTGTAAAAGAAAAAATACTTTCTAGCAGAATCAGACTGTTTACTTCACCTATTTTTATTTAAGGCTCAGTAATTAATCATTCGTAGTATTTTAGCTATGTTACATATTAATATGTAATAATGAGCACAAAGCAAGGGGATGCCTGTCATCAAAATAGACAATCCCTAATCTACCAATGAATTTCACCCTGTAAATCTTATATCAACTTGCTCAGGACTTAAGCTAAACCAGGTACTCATATACCAATTAACATACAGTGTTATATTAGTTTCAGGTGTGCAATATAATGATTCAACAGTGCTGCTGGTACTTTTTAGAATAGCGTTTATAGTATTATAGATACATTTCCCATCTCTTTAAATTGCTTGTATTTAAGCAACTTAATACCCTGTCAATATATGTTCCATTTCAAAATATATGTCCAGAAATGTGTGTGTTAGAAGTAGATTGGCCCTTTGAATACTGCAAACTGGCCCCATTTCTGCAAATCTTTCCCTGCAGTGCCTTCTGCATAAACTGTGCTGCAGACTCACAAGCTAGCTGCCTGCCATATACAAGCCTGATCTCCTCGGTTTGTTTTAGATTCAAAATTCCCAACAGGAAAGTAACCATTACAGTAACCAATCTCAGAGACTTGTTTGCTTTGCTTTATAAATTCCTAACCTTTTCCTGATGTAGCAAAAAGTATGCAAGACTCAGGTTAGGTCAACAACAGAGTCAAGGTTAACTGTGAGAGAGACATGGGAAAGAACCTAACCAGTCAAACATTAAAACATCAATAGGCAAGTTAGACCAATATTAACATTAGCCATAATCTCAGTACATGTGCACTTAGTATATTTTGTTAATAGATTCTAAGATTCTTAATATCTGTTTTTTCCTTTTGCTATAGAGAGGTGATTTCATTGCTCTTAAAGAGCTGTATCTTCTGCTGGGAACGATTCTGTTCTTGGCCTCTGGAACAGCTCATAAATTACATCTTCAGAATTATAGAGTACAACAGTTAACAAAATGACTTCCTATTCCCGTGGGCAGCCCAGGTAGGAATAGCTACTTACAGAAATGATTAAGTGTGAAACTTGCTTTAGGCACAGAGCAGCAGTGGACTCATGAGCTTTTTTGTTTACATTTGGAGTTTTGTTTATTTTGGCTCCATCAATTCATACATCTGAGAAAAATGCAGCCCCAAGCTTATGTCACTAAGGTTAACTGCAGAAGAGAGAGATGGGGACAAGCTTAGGGACCACACTCCCTCTTGGCCATAGATCTAACTGCCAGAGCCACTCTACTATTCCAAGTCTACTCCTGTGCTTGAACGAATACCTTCACATGGGGGATGAAGTCTTATAAGAATACACTTGGCTTCACTTCCACACAGATTTCCAGCTTAGGGTTTGTCAGGTTAACTTAACCTCAGAGGATTCCAATGCTTCCAAAGTAGGAAAAAAGTGTTTAAAAATCAAATAATTTGGAGAAACAGTTGACTGAACAAAATGGCAAATAATTTTCTTTATTGAAGAGCCATTAATAAATATGCTAGTATCCACTGTGATTTTTTTTCAGATTTTATTTATTTGACAGAGAAAGACACAGCGAGAGAGGGAACACAAGCAGGGGGAGTAGGAGAGGGAGAAGCAGGCTTCCCGCAGAGCAGGGAGCCCGATGTGGGGCTCGATCCCAGGACCCTGGGATCATGACCTGAGCCGAAGGCAGACACTTAAGGACTGAGCCACCCAGGCACCCCTCCACTGTGATTCTTCAAGAGTAGATGATCATCTTCCAAAAATATTTGACCTTGGAAGACTTTTCTTTATTCAGAGGATCTCTAAAAATGTCACGTTTTCTAAGGAATCAAGCCAATCAAGTTTTAATAGAAAGCTTGTTTCAGTCACTCATACTCACTCTAGCACAAATCAGAACCTTGATTTTGCTGAGTTGGTTGAATTCCATGACTGATGTCACTATGGACCAGATTCATAGCCAGTTCTAGCGTCCTATCACACAAGGCTGTCATCAGTCTAGGAGATAAGGTGCACCCATGAGCTTGTTAAAATCCAAAGCTCATAAGACAACCTCAAAAGACTTTCTATTATTTGATTATTAAGAGCTTCAAGTCCCAGCAAAACTGAGGGTTCATGGGAGAAAGAGAAATCTGTGGGAAAGCATAGCTGTTGCCATGGTGACAAATTCCTTGAAATATTAAAAGTGGAACTCTTATTTCCTGTCTTCCCTAAAGAGCCCCTTAAGAATCTGTCACCCAGGCATTTACCTAAGTTTTTGAGCCACACCTCAGGGATACTATAGTGTTACTACTATAATGTTAAAAAAATTATTCTGCTACTTGAATAAAAATGACATTACCAAATCCTCAAGAGACACTAAAATATTACCGTTACTGTTTTCTGGTATAAAGAGGTTCAAATTAGAAGAGAATAATGGATCTGGATGCCTCCTGATTAGACTCTGGTCTGGCAAGGCTTTTTATTGGCAGGACTTAGAAGCTGCTTCCTCTTCTGCATCCATTAGGCTGGAGGAGAAAAAAGGTAATGGAGGGATGGGACAACTCACCAGTCTATAACCAGGTCAGGCCAATTCTAGTCATAGGTCAGCTGAATCAGAACTGACAACTTAAAGGGCCATGGTGTGCATACTTCGATCGATTTTATCAACTCAGTTATCCTCTCTTAAGAGGACCTAGAGCCACTTCTATCTGAAATTTAGAATTGGAAGATATTTAGTCATCATTTTTGCAAACCCCGTATTAGAAAGTAGAAGACTGAAAACTAGCAAGTTTTATGAGATGCCCTAAGGGTGGCTTCTGGCCCAAAGTACAGTACCTTTGAAAAAGCAGATATTCCATGTGTTTTTACACTATAGCAATAAACATACTTCTCTTTTAAAAAATATGTATGTATGTATGTATGTATGTATGTATTTATTTATTTATTTGATAGAGAGAGTGAGAGCAGGGGAGTGGGGCAGAGGGAGAGGGAGAGAGGGAATTTCAGGCAGACTCCCCGCTCAGCAGGGCTGGATCTCATGACCCAGAGATCATGACCTGAGCCGAAACCAAGAGTCAGAGGCTTAACCGACTAAGTCACCTCGGCACCCCTCTGATTGCAGAACACAGCTCTACAGATTTCCTATGGGTTTTTATAACTAAGACAAACCTATGTACTTACTACAAATCATCTTACTTTAAAAATCAGAGAATGGCTAGATGAAGGGAAAAATATTAAAAGATATAGGGAGTAGCTTTGGCCAGAGATGCAAACAATACAGGACAAAGCTGGCAGTAATACTCTGATCTGTACACAGACAAAATAGCTTCCTGCTGAAAGTAGATGGTCTTCCCAAATGAATGCCTCTCAGACACTTGGGTTACACAGTGGTGCACCAGTCCAGAGCAATCTGTCTTAATAACAATCTCCTTCTATTGAGACTTCTGCTTCTGGTCAGGATGTAGAAGGATGCTAAAGACTATCCCTCCTTTGGTAACAACAAAAAAGCTCCACAGAAAATAAAAATTATACTTTTCTACAGGGCAGGGGAAGGGGGTTGCATGCAATGAAGACTTTATGAACTTAACTCCAAGGGAAATAAGCTTTTAATAGGTAAGTAGAAAGTTGTGACAGCTTCTATATGTGGGGGCACCTGGTCTAAGTACAGACAGAAACTAGGTACAGATGGAGACCTTTCAGGGATGGAGGGAAATTGGCCAAATTTTGTAAAACAGTGTATCCTGACTAGAGGGTCTGGAGTCTGGAAGAACCCCAAAGGCAGAAACAGAACACCTGGACCGACAATTCTTCTGATACTACCACAATCCACCATGAGGTTTGCTGAGAAAAATAACAGTTGGGGGAATGACTGATAAGCAGAAAGAAATTGTACAACTCTGCACATTTTGGAGCCCTGCCAGAGTTTTATCCAAAGGTAGACAAGCTAAAAATATCTGAAATGTCAGCTAATCCTCACCCAGCTCAACTACTGACAAGATCAAATAGCAATTTGGGATGAGGGAGGTGGGGTTAAACACAGGTGAACTTGATACAGTCAAAGCTGTGAGCCAACATAAGTATATTCATATACAATGTCCGAAAATCAAAATTATATTACATGCAAGAAAGCAAAACAAAACAAAAAAAAACAAACTACATCTAAGAAAAAACAGTCATTAGAAACAGACTTGCAGATGACTGTTATTGGAATAGGCAGACAAGGACTTTAAAACAACTACTATAAATCTACTAAATCATTACCTTAAAAGGTGATTATGTTGAATAAAAAATGGATAAAAATAAAAACTCTAAGAAAAGAACCAAGTGGAATTCTAGAGCCAAAAATCCAGACTCTTTGAAGGTTAAAAAAATCACTGGGTGAAATTAACACTAAATGAGAAACTGCCCGAGAAAGGATCAGTAAACTTAAAAACTGGTCAAAAGAATTATTCAAAGTAAAATGAAAGAGGAAAAAAAATTGAGGAAAAAAAGAGAATGTCAATAATCTGTGGGATAACACCAAGAGATCTATAAGCAATTAGAGTCCCTGCAAGAGTGAAGAAAAGGAATTGAGTAGAGAGAATATTTGAGGAAATATGGCCGAAAATTTTTAAAATTTTTAAAAATTATCAACCCACAGATTTAAGAATGGGGGTCTCTAATGGATGATGCAAAGAAAATCTCGAATGGATAATGCAAAGAAAACTTTAGCATATTATAGTCAAATTTCTGAAAACCACAGAGAAAATTTAGAAAACATTCAGAAAAGAAAAAAAGGCACATTACATATAGGGTAATAACAGTGTAAATGACAGTTAACGTCTCATTATAAACAATGCAACTCAGAATACAATAAAATAATATCTTTAAAGTGCTGAAAAGAAGAAATAAAACAAAACCTGTCAACCCAGTATTTTATATCCATGAATATATCATTTAAATATGACAGTGCAATTGAAGGTATTTTTGAATACATGAAATCTGAGATAGCTTGTCACAGTATACCTGCACTATAAAAACATACTAACGAAAGGTCATTAGGCCAAGGGGAAATGATACCAAATGAAAATTCAGATCTACAGAAAGGCATAGAAAATGACAGAAATGATGATTATAAGAGTAAATATAAATGATGTCTTTTTTTTCTCTTTAATTTATTTGAAAGACAACTGTCTTTGAAAGCAAAAAATTTTAAAAATGCATCGTGGAGTTTATAAAATATGTAGAAGTTAAATGTATGACAAGAATAATAAAAAACGGAAAGGAATAAGTGGAAGTATACTGTCGTAAATTCTTATATGCAAAGTAACATAATATTCAAGGCAGACAGAGGCAGATGTTATTTTTTTCCATTACATATATAAGAAAGCTGAAGCTCAAAGAGGATCTTCTACTTGACCAAAGTAATAAAGAGAGTTAATGGCCAAGTGTAGCCTAGGAACCAGGTTTGCAGACTCTAGTCTATTGCTCTTAAAGCAAAGTCAGGATTAAGCTTGGACGCCTGATAGTTAATCCAAGCCTTTACGTAACTAAAGGAATCTTTTTTCTTAGTCTACAAGGTTTTTCTCTATGATGGCTCATTTTATTTCTCTAAGATTCCCCTTCTTCCCCTATGGCTGGCATATTATTTATAAAATGTACAAAGAAAAAGGAAATATGCATAGTTCTGTTTCCTTTCCAGTGTCCCTTCTCTGCTTAGTTTCTCTCCAAAGCAATTTAACTTCCCTCACTGACTAAGTCTGGTTAGTCTAATCTGAGACTTCCCATATCAATCAAGAACAAATTAAGACAATAATGTAGGCATAGGAGAAATTAAGCATACAGTCTTTAGAGGGGTATTCAAACAAATGCTGTAGAAAGTAATGAAAGCCCATTAAGAATAAGAAAGTTGTGTCCCTTCATGTTTCACTGTAATAATGAGCTTTTCATCTCTTGGTTTGCATCTAGTGTATCTTGACAATGATAGGGGATTATGTCATCCCGTCTCATCAAATCAGAGTTTAGCATAGAACAGGATGACCTTCAGTAACCAACGGTGAAGTATGAATAAAAGTGAAATTTATTCCACCCCGCTGCTATTCCAGATGCTCTCTGCCTATCCATTAGCAAAGAGCACTCCATCCAATAGCCCATTTCCAAAACAAAGAATACGGTAGAGCTATTCTTACTAGTTCTCAGCTCTGCATGAGCCAAGAGGAATCCTTTGAAACCTAGGCTGCAAGAAAAGGCTACTGGGATCTCTAATTCACCCATATCAAATTGCACCTTGCCATAAGGAAGGCAGAACAACTGTAAACAGCTGCTCCACAGACTTGAGGGAAAGCAGCTCCATTTGTGTCTTGGCATACAGTGCACCTTCTTTGTGGGTCATTTAGAGGCAGGGCAGCCTTGCAGACAGATCAGTCCTTCTAGCTGGGCTAATATAAGAATGTAGAAGGCAATGGGGAGTGGGGTGGGGGGAATATTTCAAATGTGTCAATGAACTGCACCTAAGAACTGGGGTTCACGTGATTCCTATGCCCACACAAGATAATGGGAAAGGACCAGAGGGAGTTCCTGGTTCACCTTGATTTAAGAATCAGAGCATCATTCAAAAAGAACTGTGGTAAGGTAGCCAAATTCATAGAGACAGGAAGTAGAATGGTGGTTGCCTAGGACTCGGGGAAAAGGAAATGGGGAGTTATTATTTAATGGGGATGAAGTTTTAGTTTGGGAAGATGAAAAAAGTTCTGGAGATGGATGCGGGTGATTGTTGCACAGCAATGCAAATGTACGTAATGCCACTGAACTGTACACTTCGAAATAGTTAAAAAGGTAAACTTTATGTTATGTATATGTTACCACCATTTTTTTTTAAAGAAAAAAATGAAAACCATGGTGAGTGAGTTAATTAGCTGTTGGCCCTAATCTGTTTGGAAAAATTCATAGGTCAATATTGCTTTTAGCATCTGGCAAACCCTATACACTTCTCCAGGGCATCACCCAGATTCACTCAGCCACTATAACTGTAGAGAACCCACATCCGTTTGGGAGGGGAGAAGGTAAGATTGGGAGATCAGAAGATCCAATAATAAAACTAAATATGAAAGGAGTATTAATATTCTGTGCCAGGCATCATATTACCAGTCTGTCTATAGTTTATTCAACCCAGGACTGTGCAGACACCTACTAGTCTGATTTTAAGAAGAATTCTCTCGTAATACCTGAAGCCCCTGCAATGAACCTGATGAACGTGCTTCAGGAGTAGCAGGTATATGTTGGTGAGACTTCGGGTCCGCTGGTTGTGAAAAAGGGATTAAAAGTGTAGCTCACTTTCTCAAACTCTGAAGCATAAGGATCTTTTAAAAAGAATAAAACTTTTCTCCTACCCCTGAGAATAAATCCATAGACCCTAGTTTGATGAACATTGATTTAAGCAACTGAAGCCTTCTTTCATGAAACTGCTGGGAAATTGCAAATTACCCCTGCAGGAGGGAAGTTTTGTTGAACCGATAAAGATATAATTGTAAGTTATCATCGTAATGACAACACCAAATTTAATTCAAAAAAAATTTTTTTTTTTTTACTAATTCATGGACACCCCACCCCAACTCTGTTCAAGAACATGTGCAGGGACCTACCTCTGTTTAAGAAAGACTTCTCTTAAAAAGTTTTGGGAGTATCTGACAGCCATGACTGATGGGGGAAAAAAAGCGGAGAAACAAATGAAATGTTTTGGTGGTGATGGTGATTCTCAACAAAAGCAAATTATTTTAAAAATGAATTTACATCCTGAAGTGGGAAGCAAGGCGAGGAAATAGATACGTGTATATAGAGAAGGTGAAATAATTCTTAAGGAGTTTATTTTCAGTAGATCATATGTGGCTCGATTGAGCACCTTCTGCTGTTTTACAAAATGGTGCCACTGAAAATATTCTTTAGCAACAAGACTTGGGGTGTCTCCATCTCAGCACCTCCATTCTCCTCCAGCAATTTGATTTATGGCAACTTGTTTTGGAAATTTAGAGAAAACAGCCTTGTGAGTATTTATATGAGCAGATTTTGTTTTCCCCTTGGGCTGTACAGCTGCCAGCCATTTACTGCTTGCCTGGTTCATGGGCAGGTTTTTTTTGTTGTTGTTGTTTTTTTCCCTTTCCCCTCTTGTAGTTCCTACAATAGAAATAATCATTTTTTAAAATGGAAAGGAACCCACTCCCTTTTCATAATCTCAGCTACAGATCTGCTTTTGATTTTGCATGCTTCATTTTGTTCCCTGAAGGATAATTTGGAGGTTTGAGTAATTAACCCAAGACTCATAGGAGGCCGTCTTTCGAAGGCGGGCAATTTTGCTGTGGTGGAGTCGGCCGCTGTCAAGCATTAACTTCTTAATAATAAAGCCTTTCAGACCCTCGACTATCCGCACAAAGATGCACTTGAAGCTAGTGGCTTGGCAGAGTGTAAGCGGACTACTTCTATTCTTTCCTTGGACAAAATAGTCCTCTTGATCTCTGGGTTGGAGCTATTTTTATTTTAGTTCAGTTCTTTTTTTGCTTTTTAACTTGGTGGGCAAGTCTTTCACTTATATTTTGATCCACTGCTTAATCTGTTGCCTTTTTTCAAAAAGACCTGCAAAAAGACACCCTTTCCAATATCCAGCGACTAGCTCCCCCTTTCAGTACATTTAGAATCCTCCCTTTTTAGAAGAGCAGTGACTCAACTCCTGAACTGAATAAGAGTTTGCTCCTCTGATCACAGTATGCTTCCTGCTATTAACATGAAATGGCTCCAGTGCAGCACTGGGGGCAATCACACCTGCAATTAACAACCAAATTAGGATGTATCTTTTCTTGGCTAACTGATCCACCAGAAATTTGAGGACAGCTGCTGCCCTCCCTCCCATTCCCACCCTCCTTTTAATGCCCCCTCTCAAGCTCTTAGCAGAGAAGTGAACCAGAAATTTTTGGGTTCTAGTTGATAAATCAGTGTATTTTAACTGATTTGCCAAATGCCTCCTGAGTGCTTACTATGTAACACTGGGGCAGGCAGTGATCTTTTATTCACTTGTCGTCAGGGCTACTGTGCCTGGAACCTCTGTGCTTTGAAAAGGATTATGAAAATAAACCTAGTATTTATATTATAATGTATATAGCAATTATTTACACACATATTTACTACAAAATGAAGAAACAGTTACTTAAATGTCCACCAGCAACATCAACCTAAAACTGCGGACATTTAAAAATCCCATTACATTCAAAAGCAGTTTATGGGTAGATTTTGCCATTTTTCTTTTTCTTTCTTTCTTTTTTTTTAAGATTTTATTTATTTATTTATTTATTTATTTGAAAGAGAGAGAGAGCGCTCGAGCAGGAGTAGGAGCAGAGGGAGAGGGACAAGTAGACTCTGCACTGAGCTCAGAGCCATACGTGGGGCTTGATCTTACGACCCTGAGATGGTGACCCGAGCCAAAATCAGGAGTTGAGCCCCGCAGGCGCCCCTAGATTTTTTCTCACTTTTCAAAGATTCCCAAATATTCTACTTGTAAAGAAAATTAATTTTTCATGCCCAAATAATTTCATAAGAATGTTTATTTTAAAAACCATTTCAAAAAATTTTTTAAAAATTAGTTACAGTGAGATATATAGGTATCAAAATGCTTACTTTGATAAAGGCCGCTGGAGGCTTTAAAGCAGCCCAGTGAGAGCAGATGAGGGGTTCAGGGGTGTCAAAGAGGAGGCCTCTGCCATTCAGAAATTTACAGTCCCAGGTGGACAGGCAAGGCTAGCACACTAGTCAAGGAAACGCAAAGGATGTGTACTTGAGGTCCTAACATTGTCTCTACAACTTGACACCTTTTGGAATATTTGAAGACAACTCTCATGCCAACCAAAAAGGCCTTCCTTTTCTGCTTCTTTTTGTTCCTTACATAATATCATTCTGGTTACTGCCTCTTGATCATACCCCAGCTTTGTGTCTCATATAATTTGGTGCCCAAAAAGGAAAACCACACTCCAGATGTGGTAAAAAACAAGTACAAAGGATGTGGGAGTCTTGCCACCTCACTAGAGTTTTATTCTTATATTAATTCAGCCACAGGGTGTTTTGCATGACTACTGGGCTGGTTCTCAACCAAGACACAACAGCTGCCAGGTCCTTTTCACGTCGGTGGTGCCAAGCAGGTTACTCTCAACAGGTATTTGTGAAGGTGGCTTTCTAAATGTTTTGCACTTATATTTTCTAAATGTAGTTTTGTAATTCCCCCCTCCTCTCAAAAAACAAACCTTGATTTTGTTATCTGGCATAGTTACTCTCCCTCTCAGCTTGGTGCCAGCTTAAATTTGATATGCTTGCCTTCTATATTTATAGGAGAAGACAGAGATGATCGAGTATAGAATAAGGGACTATACCCTAGGGACCTCCCCACAATTATGTCAGTCCCTGGGGTTAGCTTGTTCCATCAGCTACAAAATTCAACAGTGGTACAATTCTCTATTTTGCCAAAAGTTATTTAATGCTTTCCTGAAATAACAACATTCTGATTTTCAAAAACTATCCAAGCAGGAATATTGCTTCTGTAGTTTCTACTTGCAGTTTAATATTATACATCACATATAATTTTAAAATTATAAGACCCAGAATTCATAGGTATTGACTTATTATTACATTTCTTTATAGAGACAAAATGAGTCTAGGACGATGAAATTAAATTTATGTGACGCCAAAGGATCAGTAAAGATAATGGCACTACACCACTCATGGTATAGAGTTGGATGGGACTTAAACAGGTCATTTCATCGTCCCTGTGCCTCCAATTATGTCAGGCCCCAAGTCTGTCTTCATTTCTCTTAGGTCTTTCTTTTTCTATCTCCTTCAAAATTCTGTATAAATGACACAATTTTCTGAGTGCTTCTAGACACTCTAAATTTTAAAGTTTTAAGAAGAGTGTCCAATTCAGTATTCCTTGTCTGGCTTTGCCTTTTAACCTGGATCTAAAGTAATTGGATCTCTGATAAATACTTAATGGCTTTGGGACATGCAAAGAAGTGTGGGTCCGGCTCTGCATTAAAGGGCTCAGGAATCCAGGGAAGGTGCCACATACCCTGGCTGTGTTAATTAGCCATGCCTGTTGCTAATAAGTCTCTGGAGATATTTTACAGGATCACAGAAGCAATTTGTGATGCCCCGAGTGGGAAGGAGAAACAACACCCTGGCTTTACAAACCTCATAGAAAAGAACCTTGCCTTCTCTACAGAGTCATTCTCCTTACAATTTGGATTTTTTTTTTTAAACCAAACAACAGAACATAGAAATCAAACCTCTATAATTCAGATTGAATTATGGAAATGTATTTCTCTTTCCGCAGTTGTGTAACTCAATTCACTGTTCTTATCCTTCAACAAAACGCTATTATTAGCTGGAAGCATGAGTTTATAATCATTTTTTTTTTAATTCTATGGATCTCATTAATGGAATTTATTTGCTCCTCAATACTATCTTTCCTTCAAGGGACTCATTACTCATTTACACATCTAGAAAGTAAATAATGTGCCATTAACTGGAAAGAAATGCAGCCTCCAATTCATGGCATCAGGATATGCTTTTTTTTCCTTTTCTTTCTTTTTCCTTTTTTTTTCTTTTTTTAACAAGACAAGCATTTGGAAACAGAATACTTTAAAAGGAAAAGATCAGAACTTGTTTTTCAATGAGTTGGGAACAACAGGCACCATTGTAGCCCAAAGCAAGGGTCCTACATTCAATTCAGGGGGGAAAAAAATCCATAACGAACTATTATATGTAAGCTCAAGATTTAGATTAAATATTCTTAGGTTCCAGATGGATTCCAGTTTCTTTCTTAAGGGGTATATCTTTTTCCAAATTTAATCATGACTTTTTTTTTAAGACCTTAGTATTCTGATAAATTAAAAACATTAGTAGTAATCATTTAAAGTAGAAATAAGGGCATATTTCCACAACAGCTCTTCATCTGTGGCCCAACTGGCACCATAGGGAAAATTCTTCCCAGCATTCTCTGGGTTGGGGAGAACAGGACACAATCTGCTTTCATCAAAGGATCGGGATCTAGCTTATCATAAAGTACAGCATGAATCCTGTCTGTCTATGTCATCTATATCAAAGGACAGGCATTCCCAGACATATAATCATTAATCTTGTAGGCATCTCAGGAGTGCAAATGATTGATTCCATCTGTGTTGACTGAAGTGACTGCACTGGGCTTCCCCTGAGACAAGGGTAGAACTACTGAAGCTGTCATGTTTTTGCTCTCACGGAGGACGAGGGATGATGTTAAAAATAATAGTATCTATATATATGATATGTAGAAAAGACATGAGTATGTACATATATATTTAGATATATGTCATGTGTTCTCTCTATATTTTATATGTATAGCATATCTAATTGTAATAGGTATAATTACCTAAATCTCAAAATTAAACAATTATACAGTAAAAGAAAAAATCTAACACTTTGGGAATAGTTACTTCGTGCTAGGCACTGCTTTCATACTTGATGCATATGCATACATTTATTCATAACAACAATATCAGGGAGGTACATGAATATTCTTATTTTATGGACAAAGGAACTGAGACGCAAAGAAGTTAGATTACTTCCCAAATGCAAGCAATTAGCAAGAGCCCAGGTGGTCTGACTTTAGAGCAGTGTTACTCAAAAGGTACATGTGAGGAACATATGTAATTTGAGATGATCCGTAGGCACATTTTTTTAAAAAAGTAAACTGACATAGATGAAATTAATTTTAATAATATATTTTCTTTAGTTCACTGTATCCCAAATATTATCATTTCAACGGGTAACAACAGGAAAATAATTAATGAGATATTTTACATTTTTTACCTAATTCCTTGAAATTCCCTGTGTGTTTTACACATAGAGCACATCTCAGTTTGAACTAGACATGTTTCAAGTGCTTGATGCCACACGTGGCTAGGGTCTAGTGATCGTGAAGTCAACTTTCTAAATATCCTCATTCCACTATAAGTGGTGTATTTTACCCTGCAGTCTTACTCTTCTCTTTGGTTGGAGGCAGTTTCGAAACGCAGAAATCTAGTGGAGAAGGGGATTAGTGTGGTTTCTGGGAGAACTGGAAGAATCAGACCCTTTCCACCTATTTGGAGCCTCTATGGATGTTAGAATAAGGCCTGGCTCTAGGGTGACGGAGTGCCTCTGGTTCACAGCAGTAGCCCCCCCTCGCCCCTCAGGCCACCGACTCCACGCCCACACACATGGCCCTGCGTTTCCTTCTCAAGCTCTCTGTGGGCTCCCTGGAAGACTAGGCTGGGAGGACAGGGGACATAGGAGAGACCGCCCCTACATGCAGTTCTTGGTTGTGTGCACCCAGCAGGGTTAGGGGGGCTCACCCTGGGTGTTTCTGTCAGAAAGGAAACGAGAGCAGGCCCTTCGGGGGTGTGTTGTGGGTAGCCCTGTGTCAGCCAGAAACTGTTCTGGACAGAGAATGATGTTCCCTGGGCTCATCTCTGCCAGCATAAAAAAGGCAGAGAGGCAAGTCTCCAGTCCTTAGCCTCCTGGGTGGTATGAGTTACATACTTTTTTCTCTGTTTCTCCTCTCTTCCTGAAGATAGTCCTCTTTGGGGCTGTAGGATCAGTTTCTCTTTCATTTCATTACTTTTTGATCATGAAAAGCTCCCTCCCTGGTCTGCCTTCAGGTGGTAGTCTCTATCACCGATGTCTTACCTCTGGAAGGTGGGCTTCTGAGGACAGGAAGCTAGACAGTGGTCAGGGGACCCAGGTAGTCTCCCTAATGTCCTAGGTGGTCAAGGGTTGACTAGTGAGGGAGGCTCACAGAAGTGTCAAGAGGGTTCCTTCCAGTCAGAGAGAGCACAACCTATTACTGGGCAGTCAGCTCTTTCACACCCAAGAGGTGCATGCTCCTTCTGTTCTGCTTGGAAGCTGTTTCAGAAACTGCAGTCTCTGCCCCCACCTTCTCAGCCCTGCTCACAGCTGGACATAGAGGGTGCAAGCAGGAAGGAAAAGATGATCGGACAGATACACAGTCATTGCTGTATTTGTATCTGGAAAAGTATTTTTTTAACTTCTTTGACTATAATTCACTGTAAGAAACATATTTAAATTGGTACGACGATTTTGCAGAAACTGTTCGGGGGCCTCTGCTAATGCTGAATCCCCACATACCCAATGACCCAGCAATTCCATTCCTCGCTAGATCCCCTAGCCAACAGGGATGTGGACATATGTTTACCAAAAGACGCACAGTAGTTAAGTTCATAGCAGTACTCTGTAATAGTAAAAAAAGAACACGCCCCAAAAATCATCCACAAGAAACTGGTTTAAACAACTATGTGTGGTCATATAATCCGCAATATGTATATTGTATATAATTCAATACTGAGAATGAGCAAACCACAACTATATTATATGTTATATTATTGTATCTCTCAAAAACAGTGCCAAGCAAAAGAAGTCAGACACCAAAGACATAACAGAACACATGTAACATCGTTTCAGTTACACAAAGTTCAAAAAGGCAAAATTAACCTATGTTACATATCAGGCTACATTTCATATCGCAATTGACAGCACATAACACATACATAAATGAGTTGAAAGGATAAGGAAAAAATTCTTATTCCTACTATACGTAGCGTACGTACGCTGATTTTTTTCTTTTTTTTTTTTTAAGATTTTATTTATTTATCTGACAGGGAGAGAGATAGCGAGGGCAGGAACACAGGCGGGGGGAGCAGGAGAAGGAGAAGCAGGCTTCCCGCCGAGCAGGGAGCCCCACGCGGGACTCGATCCCAGGACCCCGGGATCATGACCCGAGCCGAAGGCAGACGCCTAACGACTGAGCCACTCTGCTTTTCTAAAGCCTAGTTGCTACACACTTGATGGATTTTATAATCTTAAATGGATTGTGACCTGTAGTTTAGAAAACACTGTTATTAATGTAGGTTAGGGTCTCAGACTAGCCCGGGGGCTACCTAATTTCTCTTTGTTTCTGTTTCCTCCTCTATAAAACGAGGATAATAATGGTGCCCATCTCACAGGTTCGCTGTGAGGATCGGATGAGTTAATGCACATTAAGCACTTAGCACAATGCCTGGCACGTGTTTACACACATGCTTTTATTAGTAGTTTCATTTCTAAGTACTTTCAGGTCTTTCCTCAGGCAAATAAACCTAAATCCCTGCTCTATACCTACTGATAATGTAAACTAAACTTCCAGCAGAGATTTCGAGATGACTTCTTGCTCCAGGGAATCCGGGACTTCTGGGTTTTCCACCTACAAGTGGGCTTCTTTAAATTGCTTCTGTGTTCCCACATCCTGTTCCACTGGGCTGTCTTCTTGTCTGCTCTGATCTTTTAGGCCTGAGATCATCTGGGCATGTAGAGTGTAACTGTATTTGCACAATTCTTGTTTTTAAAGTCATCTGAGCTTGGGAAGTGTTGGCGACAGCTAAGAGCAACCCTCCTATTTGGCCAGGGGGTCTCACCAGCCCCCATCGCTTCCTCTAACAACAAGCGCTTTATGCTCCATGCAAAAAGACCAGCTGTCAGTTTAAATTTCCCTAATCCAGCCAGATCCCAACTCGGCCAATCAACAGTCTCTATCTGGGGGAAGCCCATCTGTGAAATGCAGCAGTGCCCTTACTGGAATGACATGTCATAAAAATTAGTTTGGGCACTAATCTAAGGAAGCTTTGTGCTGAGTGGAGGGACTGCAAGGTCCCGGCTGGTGTTCTTCTCTTTGCCAAAAAGCTGGACCAGATGAGCAGGGCAGAGCTAGAACATAAAGCGAGTGCCTTCACCTCCTGCCCCCTCCCATGAGATGCTGTCCTCAGCGATAAGGGAAGAACCTTACCCACTCCCCCAAGTTTTCTCTCGCAGGCAGCCCGTACTCTGTCATGCAAGGGGGCTGCCTAAAAGGATGGGTGGATGGAAATCTATCAGTATTGCTGGGTTTTGTTTTTTGGGGGTGGAGGGGTGGTGTTGTGGCTACTCTTTTCTAGCTGCAAGATTATACATGCCAACACATGTTGGTCCAATTTGTTTAAAAAGGACACACGACCTCATCCTCCTAAGAAAAATTCTTCTGGGTGGGCCTGGGTGGCTCAGTTGGTTAAGTGCCTTCCACTCAGGTCATGATCCCAGGGTTCCTGGATCAAACCCGTGTTGGGCTCCCTGCTCAGTGAGGAGTCTTCTTCTCCCTCTCCCTCTGCCTCTCCCCCTGGCTCATGCTCATGCACTCTCTCTGTCAAATAAATAAATAAAATCTAAAAAAAAAAGAAAGAAAGAAAGAAAGATTCTTCTGGTGTGGGCTGCCCCTCTCACTTCTAGAAGAATAGTTGCTCCCAAAACATGTTTTCTGAGCTTCTGAAAAAAATGAAGCCTTTCATTTTGCTATATCTTAATGGTCCAGGTGACATTTTCCTCCTGGGACCATCTCTCCTGACCTGTTTCCTCTCAATTTACACCACACCCTCCCTTTACCACCATCCCCCTTTCTAAAATTTTCCTGGACGCTTTCCTCCTTTCATCCTCCATCACAGGCCCATGGAGAGACTTAGGGAAGGGTGGCCAACAGCTCAGCAGAGGGGCCAGAACCAAACTTGGTATGGCAGGGGTTCCAGTTCTTGTCCAGACTTGCTGGGCATGGCCAGAAATGGGAGGAGCCCCCAAACACAGCCCCAACTTCAAGGATCCTGCAACTGGGGGTGGAGGTGAAGGTTGAGGAGGTAGGAAATGGTTTGCACATGTGAAATGCTTGCTAACTATTCATGGCAGAGTATGAACGCATACACACAGAGGGCACCAACATAGCAAGGGCATGAGGTTGGCTGCCCAACTCCACAGGCATGGTCTGGAATCTTATTTCTACTACTTCTCCATGTTTGAATCACATATATTCAGTTTTCCAAAGATTTTTATTGAGGGTCTCCTACACTGTCTGTATTGTTTCAGGTGTCTAGGGATACATTTCATCAAAGACAATCCACCAGTTAGGCTGCCTGGAAGTGTGCACAAGGCTGACTGACCAATTAAAGCATAAACTTTATAGACAGGAGCTCAAAGGATCTGGAGCAGGCCTCTTTACATCCTTAATTGACTGAATAATGTGCTTCATCTGTGCCATTTTAAAAAATCACCATGCCATGAATCACAAATTTTGAATTGTATTTTCAGACAATCACATGGACATTTTCACACTTGCCCATTTTTATGTAGTTTAACTCCCACTTTAGAAGATTTGGGGACCTTTTCTGAAAGTATAGATCCTATCCAAGAAGTTTAGACATATGAGTTCTGTAGCAAAACTAGAAAAAAAGAAAAAGTCCATCACATTCTTATATTTTAAAAAACTACAGATTTTTTAAAAAGTCTTTTCCTCCTAATATTTGGAACATTTTCTGAGTTAATTCATTTTATTTTATTTTAAAATAATCTTTGGAATAAAGGGAACTAACCAATGTTTTGGCCCCATCTTTTCTCCAAGGCAACATAATTAATCAGATTGCTGTTTTAGGCCAGCCTGAACTCTGGGCAGGCAGCTTTTACAGTTTGAGGGATCCAGAGAGTATTTTTCTAAGGACTTTGATACACACAATATATATTAGACCAAAAGACAAGCAGTCAATCTGTTCATTAAAACCGTATGCTTATGCAATGTTATATGGTGAAATGTGCTTATTATGCCATTTAAAAGCAAGTCACCGAGACTTTCATGACATTTTGGAAAGAGATTATAACATCGTCTAAAGCAAGACTGAAATGAATTGAAGCCAACAGAGAGGGGTTTGGGAGAAAGGAGAAAGAAATGATAGACCCAATGGTCAACCTCAGGGTGGAAATCTAGTGAGCTTGGGGGAGGAGGAGCTTAAAAAAAAATTTACTCATTCATTTATTCATTCATTCACTCACTTTCTTGCTTCTTCACTAAACACCCCTAAGGGCTCATTAACACAGTACCAGGCAGTACACGATTAGGTTAAGCCTAACATTTCTCCCGAGCTCACGTGATCCCTTTCAAGCTACCCCTCCACCCCCTCCACTATGGCCCTCCCGCAATGTGGGCCTTTCCTCAACACTCCACATACTCTACAAGTCTGTCTTTACTTCACTATTTTCAGTTCATTTTTCCAAACCTCACACTTCTTTTCCCAGCCCTAGCCTCAAATAAATAATTTGTATTGAGCTCCCATAGAGCTGTGATGTCTACTGTGTAGAATGAAGTACAAGATGCAACCAGGAGCTATGATTCATGCTTACAAGATAGGGAATTTGGACGACGCATCACATGTGCTTAGTACCAGCTGGCTGACCCATGCGATGAATGGGAGTTTGTGGGTTGAAAAACCACGGGAAGGTTTTTAAAGAACTGCAGTTTAAGTCTTGAGACTAAGACTCAGGTGGTTGTAAAAGAGAGCAGAGACATTCCTGGTGAATATGAAAAGGCTACCTACCTCTGGAAAGCCCACCCCAGTGGCTGTTGATTGCTTGCAGCTCTGTGAGCACATCCTGGGCCTAAACATTCTCTCTGTCAGCTACTTGAATACAGGTGCTTTAGCACAGGCTTGAAAAAAAACGAAGATGGGCCAGTGTGTCTCTCTGGCTTTTCCATTTCTCTTCATCCTGTTTATTTTAAGCCCCCCGAGAAGAGGTTCAGATCTGATCTTTAGCTTGAAGGGACTGATAGTGCAAGAACTAGCAGTTTATAAGAATTTAAGGTCCCATGAATGTGTGACAATCAGGCCAGGTCCCTGTGTGAACTGAGAAAGAAAGAGATGAAAAACTATCAGGGGCTTTGTACAAAGAAAGTGTTCTACACATAACCGAGTCAGTAAGGATTGATTTATATTGGTTACACTGCAGTGTAATGCAACCATAACATCAGAAGGAAACAGTAAAATAGGGCCAGAGTGTGCAGTGAGGGTCAGTAAGGGAATTCAGAGGCATCAGGCTGACGAGGAGCTGGAAGGAGGGGCCTGTGCCCGATGGAGAGCCTGAGAGGATGGGAGAAGCACTGGAGAGCGGAGTGAGCTGGGGGAGGCAGCACTTCCAAACCCCGGAACAGTCCCTGAGAGCACTGTCATCAGCAGGAGATCCTCAGGGAGCACCTAGCTGGGAGGGGGGCTGGGGATCAATTTCCTGTTTAAATTGTTTTTTTTTTTTAAAGATTTTATTTTTATTTATTCGAGAGAGAGAGAGAATGAGAGAGAGAGCACGAGAGGGAAGAGGGTCAGAGGGAGAAGCAGACACCCTGCTGAGCAGGGAGCCCGATGTGGGACTCGATCCTGGGACTCCAGGATCATGACCTGAGCCGAAGGCAGTCGCTCAACCAACTGAGCCACCCAGGCGCCCTCCTGTTTAAATTGTACATCAGTTGATGTGAAGCATTAATATCTTCCCTCTAAGGCAGCTACTGTGAAGTGAGGGAATTCTCAACCAAGTTTTCCTATTTGTTGTCTTTATCTCGAGTCTCTATCATAAAAATTAAAACACCAACTAAACCAGACTAATAGAAATAGGAACACGATACTCTTGCTAGAAAATTCTGGGCTTTCCTGCATCTTTGTCTAAGATTCATTAAGAAAAATGATTCAAACCTTGGAAATAACAAAAAGAAGATTACTGTGTGTCTTTTTAATATGTTTGCCTGAGTGTCATCTGACACTCTAGGGGAAGGTGACATTGCTTGTCTTATTAGGATCTCAACTCTGTAAAGTTAGATGATATCTTTTTTTAAAGATTTTATTTATTTGACAAAGAGATAGAGAGAGAGCACAAGCAGGCAGAGCGGCAGGCAGAGGGAGAGGGAGAGGAAGGCTTCCGCTGTGCAGGGAGCCCAACGCGAGGCTCCATCCCAGGACCCTGAGATCATGACCTGAGCCAAAGGCAGATGCTTAACCCACTGAGCCACCCAGGTGCCCCAAGTTAGATGTTATCTTATAAAAAACTGGTACATTGCACCATGATTTCTATCTGGAAAAAAAACTGATTTCTGTCTGGCAGAAAAATGGTTATGGCTTTATTGCCCTGTAAGTGGCATTAACCTATTAGGCATCTAAATTTGCAATTTATACTGGAATTTTTCTTTCTGCATATCAGTTTTCATTTTCCCCTTTGAGTCAGCTTTGTCATCCCTTTACTTCTATCATAAACAGGTTTAATAAATCTTTGACACATGCTCACTATTTGTGTATTTGTATAAGAGATGTGTTTTCAACTTCTTGAAAATTATTACCTGACAACTCTTAGAAGTGTGACTTGGTATCATAGGTTTAATGTACTCATTAACAAACACCTGGCTGGTGATTCACCTCTGGTAATATTAAGGACCTCTGAATCTTGTAATTAGCATCAGTAATTTTATACAGGGCATTTTATGTATGTTCATACACAGTAACCTTGGAAAAGATAACGAAGAGGAAGTGGCATTTGTAAACCATTGAACAAGTCTTGAATAGGGTTAGCAAATTAGCAACAGAAACAAATAATTTTCTAATTTGCAAGAAATGTTCTTCCACCATTCTGCAGAACTGGTCTTCCCTACGCCCATGGGATTGTGAAATTCTTGCAAGCTGTCAAGTCAGGAAGCATTTCAAATAGAAAGAGGAACTTTAAAAAAAATGTATCCCTGGGGAAAGATATTTTTTCCTCCCCCTGGTCCGAAAGGACACATAATTCATTTCAGCTGCTTTGCATTTTCATGGAATCATCTTAACAAAAAGTAAAGAAAAATTGAGATCTTACAGAAAGGCATTAACGATAGGGGCAAATTGAATTTTCTCTTGGTGAGATCTAATGAACCTTCAGTGTTTAAGGTAAACAAGATTTTCTTAGCCACCAATACTTTGTGGGAATCTTGAAACATCTGAATTAATTTTTTTCCTTAAAATTAACCTGAAGTCAGCCAATGAACCAACTCCCATTACTTTAAAACATCTATGACAATATTGAATTAAGCCTCCCAAACTTTTCCCATGCCCGATTTTTCTTTCTTTATAGAACATGGTACTTCTCTTATGGTTTGAAATTACTGCATAATACAAATTTGAATTTGTCACACATAACCAAAAAAGATTATTAAGTTCCTACCATATATAAGATGCCACATAAAAAGACTACAATTCAGTTGGAGAGGAAATAACCAAATAAAATCCCTGTATAAAAGACATAAAGGTGCATTTTTGGTGTGGTTAGAATTTAGTTTGTTTTAGCAGATCCTGATCATCTTTGGGCAGATAAAATATGGTATGGCTTCTCTTACCTAGAATAAGGCATAGTATAATAGTGCCTGTGTGTGTGTGTGTGTGTGTGTGTGTGTGTGTGTGTGTGTGTGTTCTAGGCTAGGATTGATTTTTTATAGGGACTATTGGAAAGACAGACTGAAAAAGGGCCAAAGGAAATAGGCTGAGACTGGTCACTTATCTCACTTGTTCATTCATTTAGTAACCATATCCCAAGAACTAATGGGTCTTGTTAAGGAGGCAGAACATCAACTAAGCGTCTAGTTCAAAACAGATATTTAATAAACATTCAATAAATTGAGTTAAAGTTTATCTCAGAAATGAACTTTGCCTTCAGAGAGTTTATAATCTACGAGAGGCTGCATTTAGTCAAATAATTGTGCTGCAAAGGAGAAAGTGGATTCCATGAAAGAGATACAGATAGTTTGGTGGGCACTGGAAAAACTAAGGTTGCTTCCAGTTGGTGCATCAGGCTACACTTTTGGGACAAAACCATCCTTCCATGGGTTGGATGTTGACATACAGCGATGAAGGGAGGGACTCTGTAGGTACAGGATGAACGTGAGCCAAGGCTCAGAGGTAAAACAATGTGGGACTTGAGTGGGGAAGCTCACTTTGGGTGTTAAAAGAGAATTGGTTGTGATGAGCACCAGGTATTGTATGCAAGTGTTGAATCACTATATTGAACACCTGAAATTAATACTACACTGTATGTTAAATAACCAGAATTTGAATAAAAACTATTTAAAAAGAGAGAAAATTGGTAGAAAAAGAGCTTGAAAAGATATGGTAAGTTCAAATACTGATAGCCACTAATACCATACAGAGTTTGAACCCAGAGCTGAAGACAAAGAAACATTACTGAAGATGGTTTTCCATCTTTGTGTAATATGCTGCTATTCCTAACAGACAAAAAGTTTGTATTGTATGTTTAATTTCTTTAAGCATCCCTGTAAGAAATCTCAGTATGTTTGGTTATATTGGCTTTTTGTTGTTGTTGTTGTTGTTGTTGTTGAAAAATCATGTCTTAGAATCCTATAGTTTCCTATAGGTTCCTATAGTGTTTAGAATCACCTTTGGCCCACAGGACTCCCAGCTTCAGAATGCTCTGCTCACAAGGGATTTACAACTTACTCTTCCAAGAAAATTGCAGCTAATGTTTTTATTATAAAAGATATGGGTGTCAGTCATCATTCCTAGTCTCTCAGTAGATAAGAAACTTTACTTCTGGTGTGAGTCCTTATACTAGGTTCTCTGACCAGAAGTGGTTCTTCAGTAATGAAGGTGAATTGCCTTTTGCCCATGGCTGATCACTGTGGACCTTTGTCTGCAGTCCTTCTGGAGAGCCTCTGATGCTCTTCAGTCACTGTGCCGCTCTGATTTATTTTCCTGCTTTCAAAGCTGACTCTCCTTAGGCCTATAGTAATGATATGTTGATTACCTATATATTATTGAATTGTGGCAGCAGTTACATCAATATTGAATAACTACTGTTTACTGAGCACTCACCATGTCCTAAGTTGGTGACAGAGAATAATCACCCAACAAGACAGAGACAAGACTATAACTGTTATCCACATTTGCCAAGGAGAAAAGCAAGGCTCAGACTGATGAAACTTGCCCATAGTCATACAGAAGGAAGCAGCAACTGGGCCATGGTATTCTGACGGGAGAATCCGGGCAGTTGCTTCTCTGTGGACAGAGAGTCCTTCCAACTGTTGTCTCTAACCTTCCCAGCCCCAATTCACTTCCACAGAGAAGTAGATTGTGCAATTAGAACACTGGCCTGGGCCTTGGCTCCCACTTCTTATCTGACAGCCAGTTACCTTCTACTTCTCAGGAATGTCTTTCTACACCATTGCTGGCAACATTTCAAAACCAGAAAGCAATGGAGTTTCTGTGACGCCTATTCCTGGGACCTAGAGACTACAATTCAAGGCTGAAGTTTACCTGATTGTCACTGTTGATTCACTCTTTTCTTTAAAATCTACTAGCTTTGGGGAACTTTTAAGATATATTTTAGCCCTTTTTCCAGAGCATTTCACTTTTTCAGATCTTTAAAATAGGTTTGTTCTTTCTTTGTCCTTGATTATTTAAACTTGTACAACTAGAAATGTTTTCTCAGACCTGATCCTTATCCCTCCTAGGATTTCATTGCTTTAGTGGTTATTTTCTGAAATCATCTAATCTTTCCATGTATCTCTAGAATTTGGGGGATCAATCCCCAATAATGACTATAACTATTCTAGTAGAGACTCCAGCAACTGTGTCCAAAGAAGGATCTCTGTCTTCATAGTTAAATTCCTCAGATATGGCCATCACTTGGTAAATCGAACCTTTCTTGAGGCCTTTCTTAGTATCCTCATTCCTAGGTATCACTGTCATTCTCACTTCTCTTCTTTTGCCAAAGTAAGATGATATTCCTCTGGATTTATTTATTGAACTAATTAAATATCTCTACGCACAGTGAATGAAAAGCACATTGAATTAGACATCTAAGACACAGCAACAACAAGAAAGAAAATATCAGAGGTATTTCCCCTAAAAGAAGATCAGATGAAAAAGTTGTCTTTTACCAGTTCTGAAGGGTTACCAACCTTCCACTCTGTACCATAAAGTCTCTGCTTGATACCTAAAACATCTGGAGTAATCATAATGGGGCTTCCTTGTTTTCATGAGATTATGGTCCCAAGAGAGCAAGAAAAGCTCTGCCATGCATATTTATACTCAACAAAACTCCATGGCCATATTCTGCCTTCCTTTAATCCAACCCATCTGTCTCTTACTCAAATCATGCCTTCCTTTAGTCATTCAACAAAAACTGCTTGTGTATTATGATCCAGAAACTGTATGCTAGTCTCTGGCATTACTCTAACAATGCAAGCTGGCCATCCTTCCACTGGGTAGAACCTCATAGAATCTTAGGAATCTGAAACCTCTTTTAAAAGGATTAAGGATAAAAGACTACAAAATAAGCTTTTGATTAATAAAGAGATTTTTTAAAAGTGTTTCATGGTTGTTTTCCATTCATTATGGAATTTAAAATGCCTTAACATTTGCCTAGCATTTTTATAGGCTTCAAAAGACTTTCATTAAGCACGCTGTAGTTAAAGGTCTACTTACAGGGTTTGGGTAGTTTGAGAAGGTCTTCCTCACTATGAAATCCTTGAGTGAAGAGAGTTTTATTAATATTTATAACTCTAGAATCTGGGTGAGGGCTGGGTATGGAATTGGCAAACAGTAAGCAATTTTTGAATGAATGTCTTCAATTACATGTATTAAATTATTTCTCCTACCGGTTTGTAATTGGAGGCTGTTTCTACTATTTCCTTTTCATGTGGCCAGCACTGTTCTCATTAGACAAGGCATTTGGCTGAATCTCACCCAGGAAAAAAAGTCAGGCTGGATTTAGAGCATGAACTGGGACAATGCCATGTTATCTAGCCACATCATTACTCCTTGAAGCCATAACCAAGGAGGTTTCCTGTCATCCTTTATAAAATGAAAAGCTTGGTGAACACACAAAGTTGCTAGGCGGGCAAATTGGAGAACTAAGTTTCATGTTGGAGGCGATAGTTTCATAATGACAATGATGAAGGTTTTAGAAATATTAAGACATATTTAAAGAGAAATACCAAGATGGCATCTGAAGCAAGTACTTCATCAGCATGCCTTCTTGAACTCTGCCCTTGCATAGCAGACTTCGGAATTATTTTCTCTTATATATGCCAAATGAATGGCTACTGGTTAAAAACACTAATCCACTTGATAAGCATAATATAAGATACAACAGGTATAACTGTCTAGCACTTTGGTTTCTGAAAGAAAGCAAGATAACTGGCCATATTAGATAACCATATTAGAAGTAAGGGACAGATATGAATTTCAAGAGTGTTAAGGTCTTAATTCTGACCTTGGGGTAAGATAATTTCTTGCTATTTCCATATTTCCCCATCAGAGATCTTAAATACCCTGATTTTCAAAGGCCCTGTCTTTGAATACAAAACATTAATAGGAGATAACCCAAGACTTAGAGGTTGAAAACATAGAGGCACCTGGGTAGCTCAGTCGGTGGAGTGTCTGACTCTTGATTTTGGCTCAGGTCATGATCTCAGGATCCTGAGACTGAGTCCTGCATCGGGCTCCCTGCTGAGTGTGAAGCCTGCCTGGGATTCTCTTTTTCCCTCTCCCACTGCCCCTCCCCCCATGCACATGTTCTCTTTCTCTCTCTAAAAAAAAATTTAAAAATGTATCTTGTCAATAGGATGAATATTGGCAAAAAAAAAAAAAGTTGAGATAATTTTAAATACCTGGAACTTAGATATTTTTCTGTTGATTTTGGAAAGGTCACTTAAACTCTCTAAACCTAAGTTTTCTAACTTTGATAGAAATATTTTTAAATTGGCCTACTTATCTTTTCTTTTATGGATTCTATAGGAATAGAGTTAATATAGATAAAATACTTATAAAAATTAAGAGACCTATTCAAATGTATACTATTTTATTTAAATGGTTTATTTTTCCTTTTTTGGTCCAAACGCAGCTCTAAGTAGAAAAAGTGGCCAATAAAAAAAGACTGAAAAAGTCAGTTCTGGAAAAGTCAGCTCCAACTCTAAGAGAAGTCTGAGTCAGTCATTAGTCAGGTAGTAAGTCTTTATAAAACAAATTAACCACACAACCTCAGCTTCCTATTCCCTTTTCTGTTTGACTTTGATGAGCATCTATGTGGATGGGGTAAACTTACGTGTCTTCTTTGGTAATAATATTGTGAAAATACATTCTTTTAACCCACTAACATGAAAAGCAGAAGGAGGAAGTGAAGATGAGCTGGAAGAGTGAGTTGCATCAGTAAATGTGAGCTGAGCTACTCAGAGTCTTGGCAAGAGGCCAGTAATTCCTGAAACCTTCAGTGTTTCTTTTACACACACACACACACACACACACACACACACACACACACACACATTTTATGTATAATGTGTATAATATGTTTAACTCCCACTATGTGCCAGATACCTCTCAAAAGAATGAGATTATGCTCTTGGATGGGAAATACATACTTCCTGCTTTCAGAATGTTTACATTGTAGTGTAAGAAATAAAATAGTGAAGTCAGAAAAAAATTAAAACAAATTCAAATAATTATATATGCTATAGCATAACCCTAAAATAATTACACAGTAATAGGCAAGTGAGAATGGGGGATGGGGTTGGACAACTTTAGAGACGATAGACAAGATCTCTCTGAGAAGTTGACATGTGAACTAAAATCTGAATATCCAGAGGTCCCAGCCAGGTGAAAATATGGAAGAAGAACTAAAAGATCACCTGAAGTAACTTAGTTGAAAAAAAATCTGCAGAAAAAGGAGGCAGGAGCCAGATCATATACACTTTTTTACTCTATGAACTTGGGGTTTATTCTAGGTAATAGGAAACTCTTGGAGGATCTTGAGAGACTCTGATTTGTGGGTCAATGTCTTTCATCAGCTTTGGACAATTTTTAGCCATTATATCTACAAGGGTTTCTTCTGCCCCATATCTCTCTTTCCTATCCTTCTGTGACACCATTTGGTAGGGTCTCACATATCTAGAACATTCTATTCAGTGGTGGGGTTATTTTCCACTCTTTTTTCTCCTTGTGGTTCAGTTTGGATCATTCTATTGAACTGTCTTCAAATTCACTGATTCTTTCTTGGTCTGTGTAGTCTTATAGTTAAACACATTTTTCTTTTCTGATACTGTAGTTTACAGCTCTATAATTTCTACATGATATTTTCATAGATTTTTCTATGAATTTAGTAATTCATAATTACATAAGTAACAACATAATTTCTATTTATTTCCATGCTGAAGTTCCCCATCTGGCATAAAATACTTTTCTAAAAAAATGTTTGCTATATGAATGAACTGGTTTTACTTGCTCTGTCAATTAGAAAGGCATTTTTAAAATCTAGGGGAAAAAATCATAGAACATTCAGTTTATCACAAATTAGCTGTCTTCCACTAAGATTCAGTAACTCCTGGCACAACCAGGTGATAGCCATCCTAAGTTGCATACTTTGCTAATTTAACCTTACTTTGGGGACAACTAATGTTAAATGCACTTTCATATTATTGGTATTTTAATACTCAGTTTCCTCTGGAAGCTCATAAGACTATACCCACAAGCATATGAACACTAAAGCCCTTTGCTCAATAGTGCAGAACTACAGCAACTGTAATAAATGTCTCCCTTTTGCAAATGCTTTTAATAAAGCCAGAATGTCTTTGGGTTCATTTTTTTTCTGTAGAAAAAAAGACAAGTCATTCTGCTAGCAAGATACAGAATATGCCCCTTGGAACAGATTTTACATGACTTAAATTCTTTCTGTCTAGAGAACAGCTTTGGCAAGTCTCTCCATGTGCAAAGGTGAAAGGAAGATATGCTTTTCACCTGGAGAAGAAAACCCTGGAAGTTTGTCCTGCAAAGCACAGACACTAGAATTGTAGGAAACCCAGAATTTAACAGTTATGATTAAAAAAAAAAAGAAGTGAAAGTGAAAAGAGAAAGTCTCCAGTAGTCCATTAAATGTTTCTGGCCCAGACAAAACAAAATAATAAGGCAAGGCTATGGAACTGTATAGTAAGAAAAATAGGAATGTACATTTTCCAGAAAGCACTGGACTCTCACATAAGCTTGAAGGGACTGATGCCTCTGGCAGGGGTTTATGCATAGAGTTGAAATCACTATGTTTTTATTAGAGCTTATTGTTATTGTGGCCTAACACAATGCTACCTGCTGCCCTGTGTGTGTTTCAAGGGTAGGCAAAAATCCAGAAGATTTCCTAAATTATTTTTTCTAAAGATTTTATTTATTTATTTGAGAGAGAGAGAGAGAGAGAGATCATGAGTAGGGGATAGGGGTAGAGGGAGAAACAGACTCCCCACTTAGCAGGGAGCCCAATACGGGACTCAATCTCAGGACCCTGGGATCATGACCTGAGCCGAAGGCAGACGCTTAACCAACTGAGCCACCCAGGCGCCCCAGAAGATTTCCTTAAAGAGGTGCATACTGACCTATATTACAACTCTATAACTGTTCATACATTCATGTGTGTACATACACACACATGCTCACAGACACATACACACAGCCTTTTAATCTCTCAGTAAAAACTTAAACTCTTTCATATTCATCTGTACTTTCTAGACATTATACAGAGAGACAGACATCTGAATTTGGCCGGTGGGAGGGCTGCCCAGTGATTAATTAGATCAGTGCACGGTTTGGGATATGCTGACCTTTTCTGTCCCTGCTAAGCCCACGGCCTCTGTTTCTGAGTGCTTCCCTCTCTGCAGACTGTAACAGCAGCGTTCCTTTCAAAGTGCTTCACAGACTTCACTTCTCATTGCCCCAAGGAGAGGCTGTTATTAGTCTCTTCACTTCGCTGACTGGAGTGAATTGACCTGCTTAGGGTCCAGTGGGAACTGGTATCCAAACTGGAATTACAACGTTGGTGCCTTTAGACCAAGTCCCATGCACTGGCCACCTAGGACAAGCCTGTTGCAGCTCTTTTCTCCCCCTGCCCTGTCTCTGTAGAGGTAACCCACACTAAGGATGCATCTAATCAGTCTGTGAATTTTGGTTTTGCCGTATTTATGATATTTTTGATGTTGTGATGTGCTATTTATGATGCTGATAAAGGTTTACTGTTGATTAAAGTTAAGGAACTAGTCTGCGTCAGGATCTATAAATCCTTGGACTTGAAAAAGCCAGACAGATGGGTAATGCTGGATATTAGTGAATTGGATGCAGAGATTTAAAAAAATCCTTGTATACAGCTGATGAGAGAGATACTGTTCTCACATCTCACAGACCAGAATGTAATCCCACAGCCACCTAGCTGCAAGGGGGGTCTTTGAATGTCATCTTTATTTCAGATATCCACATGTTCTATAATAATGCTATAATAATGGGCACTTTTACTATAGAAGAAGGAATAAACCATACAGAAGAGAGCTAGAAAGTGTTGTCTCCCATATTAGAATTTTTTTCAAATTATTACTAATAAGAATCAAACAACCAAGGAGAGGGGGCATTAAATAAATCTGTCATCAAACATTTATGTTTTCTGCAGTCCTTAAAATTAAAATGAACATCTGAGATCTTTCACTGATTATTTTTATTATTTTTTTTTTTATTTTACGTATTTGTATTGGACCTTAGATACTGAGGGCTGGTTGAATCATCAGCCTCATTTCATGACATGTTATCCCCATTACTCACACCCTGTTCCACTCTTGTTTCATTTTAAAATGCATCCTAGGTAGTCTTTAATAACTATCCCCATCCCCATTCCCCCATTAAGCTACACCCTGAATGGGTTTGATACCTATCTTGGAAACTGTTTCCTTGTAAATTGTCTGGTATTTTTTGCATGTGTGTATTCTCACTTCAGTTAAATTATATTGCTAAGAAAAACTTTGTTCTTTTCCTTATTTTTGCACCCATCATTAATGATTTTAGCATTTATTTGTGTATCTAGTTTGTTGCTTCTAACTACATAATGTATTCCATAATTTACTACTCTTTGCTTATCGATTTCCCTGGTTATGGACTCCTAATTTGCCCCTCAACTCCCCATCGCCCCAACAACTGCAATGATACACATGTGTCTATATTCTTAAGGACCTGTGTGAGAATTGCTCAAGAGTAGTGTTACTGCAAAAAGTAAGATACATACCCATTAATTGACTAAGCACTGGCACACTGTTCTCCAGAATGTCTGAACTGGGCTATATTCCCACCAGTATACAAAAGTCTGTGTCACCATTTACTTCCCCCCACACTTCACATTATCACAATTCTAATTTATGATTTGATGGGAAGAAAGTAGTATATTATGGCTGCTTTAAAGTGCATTCCCTGACTACTATTCATTTTATCATGTCTTTACATATATGCTAGCCATTTGGATTTCTTCTTTATACCTTGCCCATTTTTCTATTGAATTTTTTTGTCTTTTTCTTATTGATTTTCAGGAATCTTTGTATATTCTCCATATAAACCCATTATCAATTAAGATTTTGTTGATGATGGTAATCCTTCCCTCAATCTGCCATCCATTTCTGACCACTGTGGTTGAAGGTTTTGGGTCTTTTTAAAATCCCCTTCATTCTGAGCCACAAAAATATTCTTCTATGGTTTATTTTATTACCTGTATGGTTTTACCTTCACATTTAGATCTTTGATCTAGCTGAAGTCTTCTTTTATATTGGCATAAAGTATTGATCCTGTTTTATTTTTTTTAATGTAGTGACCCAGATTTCCTAACATCACCACTAAACCATCTGTCTCTTCTACTGATTTGGATTAGCACCATTTTCATTTTCATAGGTCAAGTACCGTGATATAGGGTCTGCAATCTCTCTCTCTGAGATCTCCATTCCATTGCATTTGTCTATTTGTCTTAGAATCTTGAACCAGTTCCATGTTTTTAACAGTATATAGAGTATGTCTACACACACACACCCTACTGTATATGTACAATGAAACATTGTCCTAAAGGCTGATTTAACTGGATTAACCTGGAAAATGTGGGATTTGGCAAGTGACTCTGTGTGCCACATAAATGGCAAGAAAATGGGAAAACAAAAGTAAACCAAGATTCCCATATCTATCTTTGACCCCAAGGGTGATGTCTATGGTGCCTGTATTCAGCTTGCATGCAGAAAATGCTTGCATCTCCATTCTTCTTGCTCCTTCTTTCATTCAACCTTGTTTCATAGAAGATTGAGAATGTCTTACAAAAATGCAATTGACCAAGCAAAATATATTATCACTAGAAGAGCTGAGAAAAATGAGCCAAGGAAAAATAAAAATTGTGCCTGATTTCATTTGAAGCCCAAGTCAGTTTATGGTAATCTCGATTTACCCTGATCTTTTTTCCATTTATAGTTTCTCTCTTTCTAGGTTTCACAAGGTTGTCCAACCTTTTGGTTTTATCATTATGTTATTTGGAAGAGGGAATGAAAACCTCCAAAGCCCCAAGTTTTAAAAGGCTGTTGAAAGAAGGAAGTCTATGTATGCAGGGATCTCCAAGCCCCTATGCAGTTACCTGAAAGAGTCTGGAATAAAGAGCAGGGCCTGGGACCTAGGGGACCTAGCTGTCAGGGACTGCTCTGCCAGTGACTGACAGTTTGACTCAAACACAAAATCCCTCTTGAGTTTACAGTCCTCAGCTGCCAGAGGAGAAGGCTGCCCTCCATGGTTTCAAGGTTCCATCCAGGGCCAGCTCTCTGATTCTGCATGGCTTTTACCTCTGGGGACATCAATCATTGGCTCTCTCCAGCGACGTTTTACAACTAATAGCTATTAGTCCCATAACTGAGAGAGGTCACTCTTGGAAGGTTAATTAGCCTCCTCCTCTGGCTCAGGATAATTATTCCACAATATTCACATCACTTTTTTACACCAGGAACTCCTTTCCACAGATATATCTTATGCACAAAAGAGAAGGAACAGAAAATGCATACCACAGCCAAAAGGAAATAACTCCTATAGACTGTAATTCCAGCAAATACCAAAAACACTTTAGTCATAGAATCAAAGAAACCAACCATTCTCATTCAACTGCCCTTGGATTTTCCAGCCTTCGTATGTTACCTCTTTTTTTCCAGAACCAAATGAACCAACTCTGACCCCCATTCTGCACTGACTGGTGGCATTCAGTCACCTCCCAGTTATATCTGAGATCCATGGGGAAGAGATTCTGATAATCACCTGACATTTCTCCAGCTCCTGCCTGGATACTTCAGTCACCCCAGCCATTTCATAACCTGTCCTCCCATTCAACTCTATCCTTATTCGAGGTGACCTCAAATGTAGTGGTTAATAACAGAGCCTTACTCACTTGGACATTCCAGAGGGAAATTCATGCCCAGCACCGAGGAAATGATTCAGAATTGGATTTTAGGCCTAGAACCACCCTGAGAACCCACTGACCAAATATTTTCATATGGATTCCCTTACTGGCTGTTATAGACAGAATTGTGTCCCACCACCCCAAATTCATGTTGAAGCCCTAACCCCAAATGTGACTATATTTGGAGACAGGGTATATAAGGAAGGAGGTAATTAAGTTTAAATGAGATCATATGGGTGGAGTCCTGATCTGATAGGATTAGAGTCCTTAAAAGAAGAGATACCACCAATCAAAAGACACAGGCTATCAGATTGAATTAAAAAACAAGACCCATCAATATGCTGTCTGCAAGAGACTCATTTTAGACCCAAAGACACCCCCACATTGAAAGTGAGGGGGTGGAAAACAATTTACCATGCTAATGGACACCAAAAGAAAGCTGGGGTGGCAATCCTTATATCAGACAAATTAGATTTTAAAACAAAGACTGTAATAAGAGATGAAGAAGGACACTATATCCTACTTAAAGGGTCTATCCAACAAGGAGATCTAACAATTGTAAATATCTATGCCCCTAACATGGGAGCAGCCAATTATATAAGGCAATTAATAACCAAAGCGAAGAAACACATTGACAACAATACAATAATAGTGGGGGACTTTAACACCCCCCTCACTGAAACGGACAGATCATCTAAGCAAAAGATCAACAAGGAAATAAAGACTTTAAATGACACACTGAACCAAATGGACCTCACAGACATATTCAGAACACTCCATCCCAAAGCAACGGAATACACATTCTTCTCTAGTGCCCATGGAACATTCTCCAGAATTGATCACATCCTAAGTCACAAATCAGGTCTCAACCGGTACCAAAAGATTGGGATCATTCCCTGCATATTTTTAGACCACAATGCTTTGAAACTAGAACTCAATCACAAGAGGAAAGTCAGAAAGAACTCAAATACATGGAGGCTAAAGAGCATCCTACTAAAGAATGAATGGGTCAACCAGGAAATTAAAGAAGAATTAAAAAAAATTCATGGAAACCAATGAAAATGAAAACACAACTGTCCAAAATCTTTGGGATACAGCAAAGGCAGTACTGAGAGGAAAGTATATAGCAATACAAGCCTTTCTCAAGAAACAAGAAAGGTCTCAAATACACAACCTAACCCTACACTTAAAGGAGCTGGAGAAAGAACAGCAAATAAAGCCTAAACCCAGCAGGAGAAGGGAAATAATAAGGATCAGAGCAGAAATCAATGAACTAGAAACAAAAAGAACAGTAGAACAGATCAACGAAACTAGGAGCTGGTTCTTTGAAAGAATTAACAAGACGGATAAACCCCTGGCCGGACTTATCAAAAAGAAAAGAGAAATGACCCAAATCAACAAAATCACGAATGAAAGAGGAGAGATCACAACCAACACCAAAGAAATACAAACAATTATAAGAACATACTATGAGCAACTCTATGCCAGCAAATTAGATAACCTGGAAGAAATGGGTGCATTCCTAGAGATGTATCAACTACCAAAATTGAACCAGGAAGAAATAGAAAACCTGAACAGACCTATAACCACGAAGGAAATTGAAGCAGTCATCAAAAATCTCCCAAGAAACAAAAGCCCAGGGCCAGAGATTCTTCCCAGGGGAATTCTATCAGACATTTAAAGAAGAATTAATACCTATTCTCCTGAAACTGTTCCAAAAAAATAGAAATGGAAGGAAAACTTCCAAACTCATTTTATGAGGCCACCATTACCTTGATCCCAAAACCAGACAAAGACCCCATCAAAAAGGAGAATTACAGACCAATATCCTTGATGAACATGGATGCAAAAATTCTCACCAAAATACTAGCCAATAGGATCCAACGGTACATTAAAAGGATTATTCACCATGACCAAGTGGGATTTATCCCTGGGCTGCAAGTTTGGTTCAACATCCACAAATCAATCAACGTGATACAATACATTAACAAAAGAACAAGAATCATATGATTCTCTCAATAGATGCAGAAAAAGCCTTTGACAAAGTACAGCATCCTTTCTTGATCAAAACTCTTCAGAGTAGAGGGATAGAGGGTACATACCTCAATATCATAAAAGCCATCTATGAAAAACCTACAGAGAATATTATTCTCAAGGGGGAAAAGGTAAGAGCTTTTCCCCTAAGGTCAGGAACGCGGCAGGGATGTCCACTCTCACCACTGCTATTCAACAGAGTATTAGAAGTCCTAGCCACAGCAATCAGACAACAAAAAGAAATCAAAGGCATCCAAATCGGCAAAGAGGAAGTCAAACTCTCACTCTTTGCAGATGATATGATACTGTATGTGGAAAACCCAAAGGACTCCACTCCAAAACTGCTAGAACTCATACAGGAATTCAGTAAAGTAGCAGGATATAAAATCAATGTGCAGAAATCAGCGGCATTCCTATACACCAACAACAAGACAGAAGAGAGACAAATCAAGGAGTCGATCCCATTTACAATTGCACCCAAAACCATAAGATACCTAGGAATAAATCTAACCAAAGAGGCAAAGGATCTGTACTCAGAAAACTGTAAAATACTCATGAAAGAAATTGAAGAAGACACAAAGAAATGGAAAAACGTTCCATGCTCATGGATTGGAAGAACAAACATTGTGAAGATGTCAATGCTACCTAGAGCAATCTACACATTCAGTGCAATCCCCATCAAAATACCATCCACTTTTTTCAAAGAAATGGAACAAAGAATCCTAAAATTTGTATGCAACCAGAAGAGACCCCAAATAGCCAGAGGAATGTTGAAAAAGAAAAGCAAAGCTGGCGGCATCACAATTCCGGACTTCCAGCTCTATTACAAAGCTGTCATCATCAAGACAGTATGGTACTGGAACAAAAACAGACACAATAGATCAATGGAACAGAATAGAGAGCCCAGAAATGGGCCCTCAACTCTATGGTCAACTCATCTTTGACAAAGCAGAAAAGAATGTCCAATGGCAAAAAAACAGTCTCTTCAACAAATGGTGTTGGGAAAATTGGACAGCCACATGCAGAAGAATGAAACTGGACCATTTCCTTACACCACACACAAAAATAGACTCCAAATGGTTGAAAGACCTAAACGTGAGACAGGAGTCCATCAAAATCCTAAAGGAGAACACAGGCAGCAACCTCTTCAACCTCAGCCGCAGCAACTTCTTCCTAGAAACTTCGCCAAAGGCAAGGGAAGCGAGGGCAAAAATGAACTACTGGGACCTCATCAAGATAAAAAGCTTTTGCACAGCAAAAGAAACAGTCCACAAAACCAAAAGACAACCGACAGAATGGGACAAGATATTTGCAAATGACATATCAGATAAAGGGCTAGTATCCAGAATTTATAAAGAACTTCTTAAACTCAACACCCAAAGAACAAATGATCCAATCAAGAAATGGGCAGAAGACATGAACAGACATTTTTCCAAAGAAGACATCCAAATGGCCAACAGACACATGAAAAAGTGCTCAACATCGCTCGGCATCAGGGAAATCCAAATCAAAACCTCAATGAGATACCACCTCACACCGGTCAGAATGGCTAAAATTAACAAGTCAGGAAACGACAGATGTTGGCGGGGATGCGGAGAAAGGGGAACCCTCCTACACTGTTGGTGGGAATGCAAGCTGGTGCAACCACTCTGGAAAACAGTATGGAGGTTCCTCAAACAGTTGAAAATAGAGCTACCATATGATCCAGCAATTGCACTACTGGGTATTTACCCTAAAGATACAAATGTAGGGATCCGAAGGGGTACGTGCACCCCGATGTTTATAGCAGCAATGTCCACAAGAGCCAAACTGTGGAAAGAGCCAAGATGTCCATCGACAGATGAAAGGATAAAGAAGAAGTGGTATATATACACAATGGAATACTATGCAGCCATCAAAAGGAATGAGATCTTGCCATTTGCAACGACGTGGATGGAACTGGAGGGTGTTATGCTGAGTGAAATAAGTCAATCAGAGAAAGACGTGTATCATATGACCTCACTGATAAGAGGAATTCTTAATCTCAGGAAACAAACTGAGGGTTGCTGGAGTGGTGGGGGGTGGGAGGGATGGGGTGGCTTGGGTGATAGACATTGGGGAGGGTATGTGCTCTGGTGAGCACTGTGAATTGTGCAAGACTGTTGAATCACAGATCTGTACTTCTGAGACAAATAACACAAGATATGTTAAGAAAAAAGAAAAAGAAGAAGATAGCAGGAGGGGAAGAATGAAGGGGAGTAAGTCAGAGGGGGAGAGGAACCATGAGAGACGATGGACTCTGAGAAACAAACTGAGGGTTTTAGAGGGGAGGAGCATGGGGGAATGGGTTAGCCTGGTGATGGGTATTAAAGAGGGCACATTCTGCGTGGAGCACTGGGTGTTGTGCGCAAACAATGAATCATGGAACAGTACATCAAGAACTAATGATGTAATGTATGGTGATTAACATAACAATAAAAAATTAAGAAAAAAAGAAGAGACACCAGAAAGTGCTCTGCTTTTTTGTGGTCTGATCCCCGCTCTCCTCTGCAGCCTCATCTCCTACTTCTCTCTGCTCACTCCAGCACTACAGCCACCCAGGCCTTAGGCAGCCCCGGAAGAAGCTCTCTGCCCTCTCCTACCGCAGGACTTTCACAATGCAGTTCGTTCTGCCCGCAATGCCCTCTTTCCTCCTCACCCCACCCATTACCTGTTCCACTACTTTACTTCTCTAGGTCTCACCCTAGGTATCACTTCCGGATGAAGCCTTCCTGGGCCTCAGGGTCTAGGTCAGATTCTTTTGCTGCATGCATGCACAGAACCATGTTTCTTTCCTTCCACAACTTTTAGCAATGCACAGAAGTAATAGAGTGTGGTTTTCTCAATGTCCTCACAGGTCTCGAGTTACCTTCTAAACCAGACTTTGGAACTTGGATTCCTGTGCTTCCCTCCCAACCCAAGCAAACCAAAATAGTGAATGTTTTTCCCATTCACACCCACCTATCGAATTTAGAATGGGATTTAAAAAAAAAAATTACACTGTAAAAAACAACAAGCTCAAATATTAAAGATCTGTTACCAGTCAAAATGTCAAGTACTCCCATGCAAATGGATTAAGTATAGTTCATGGTAAAGTTTGTTAAGTTTCTCTTTTAAGAGGAAAAGTAAATTTGAGTGGGATATTTAACCTTATGAAAACATTCTAAGACAATTTCCTTTAAAGTAAAATCGCTTTGTGGCAGGATAGTTCAACTCTTCCTATAAATTCTAAAAAGGCATTAATTAAAAATAATAATATAGTCTTGGGTCTCTTAAAGTCTCCTCCTTCTCAATTAACTGGCTATCTATCTTGAGAAGTAGCCAACCTGGATTTATATCTGCAGAAAAAAACCTGAGAGGAATATTGCTATGCTTGAGTCTGGGCTGACGCTCTTGGTCATTTACCAGAGAAGTACTCCCACTCTGTCCGCTGGGCTCAGGTACTGGGGCCACGGTGGTCAGGGAAGAGCAACTGCTCTCCTGGGTCAGAAAGCCTGAGACTGCGGAAGCCCCTGAAGGTGATTTCATTCCCCTACACTGTGATTAGTGTAGAGGGACCATGTGATCTACTTTGGGGCAATCAGGTATAAGAGGAAGTGTACTGAGGTTTCTGGGGCAGATTTCCTCCCCCACAGAGAGAGAGATTAGGATGGACCACACTGACCCAAATGCAGCTGCTGAGAAGATAGCGCTTGGAGCTCTGGCAGCTATATTGTGACCATAAGAAAAGACACCTCTGACCAAATGAGGAATAAGCAGTGGAAAAATGGAAAGGTCTGGCTCCTTGATGTCCTCATCAGCTTCAGAACAGACCCTACTTCTGGACTAATTGTTGGGTGAAGAGAAAAATAAACCCCTCTATGTAAGCAACTTTTAGGCAGGCATTCTGTTGCTTGCTTTCAAGAGAAAACTAATAATCAACACCATTCTGTTTTGCTTTTACAGATTTCCAGCAAATACAGCATCTGTTCTAAACTGAACAAGGACTAGTTATACCAATGTGGTTAGAGTCACTTACATTCAATTTACTAGGCACCTAGATGCCAGGCTCTGTGCTAGGCACTGGGAACCTGAACATGAAAAAGAAATAGTCTCTTATCTACACAATTTCTGTGTAGTAAAATTTAAAGGAAAGGCCTGAAACTTCCAGGGGATATTTTATTTTCCTGGAGAAATAGGATTGCTCTGCCCCCAAACTGCTGGATATAGTGTGCTAGGGTTGGGAAGGATGCCTGAGAAGCCAGAAATAATAAAAATCGCATATAACAATATCCTATAAGGAAGGGTTGCCTTAAGAATAGGCTGACTGGCAAGCACCGAAATGGCATGACTTCAGAAGCTCTAGAAAAGTTTCTTACCCCAGAAAAATCCCCCCTGATACCTAAATCCTACACCTTGAGACTCATTCCTTTGGCTTATGGATTTATCCCTTGCTAAATTCCAAGTACCCCTGAAAAGCAATACATTATTTTTTTCCATCACTTAAGAGGAAAATTAGAGCCATCAGGAAGGTTCTGAGGACGTGAAGAGAGGTGGGTAGAAGTGGAAGGAGAAGAAATGGGGACCTATATGAGTTCTGGGGGCACTGAGGTGATTTGCATTTTAGCTCACAGTCAATAATCCCTAAAAGGGCATGTGATCTGTAATTTTTCTGACTACTCCTTTTTTGGCTTGGCTTTTCTTGGGTTTCTGCTAAATTAAGACTTCATCCCAAAGAGTGTAGATGTTTTCAGATAAAGATTGAATTGGCCACTCTAGTGTGGAAATCAAGTAGAGGAAGGTCAGGGAGCCTATCCTGCTATTCATAGCTCTTCCAAATAAACCCCCAGGGAAACAATGGGAAGAAGAGAAGCCCTTGGCATTCCAGCCTCTTAACTGGAAATGCATAATTATGCAAAAAATGTAAACAAAAAATTACCCAACTGAGAGGGAGGCCAGAGAGGTTTCACTGTGGCTTCAAGGTTCAGGTTAGACATTTCTAAATGTCTCAAGACTCCCCTTGCAGAGCACTACGAGACTGTCCCCCTACCTATACTTCCTCACCTTGACCTTTCTCCCCTTGTCTGCAACCCTAACGTCCTTGCGTTTCCCTATGTTTCACACAGAATCTCTGCCCAGCATCTGTACTGTGGCTTCCTCCTACATGGTCTGGTCTACAAAGGGGTTCAGCTCTGAAGGTCTCAATCTGACCTAATCATTGCAGTCAAACTGAAGCATAGAGTAGAAAAATGTTGACATGTGCAGAAGAGAACAGTACTGACTTGTCTATGCCAAAGTGAAGTTTTCTCTGAATTATCTGAATAAGGCATCTTCCTTCTTCTGCAAGTCAAGATGCTCTGACTTCTGGTTCTTCATTTCCTTCTCGAAGCATTCCTTGGGCTCCTACTATGAGCTAGGCAGCAAGGTAGGCATGGAGGGCACAGCGGTAAGCCCTGCAGGCAGTCTCCCCCTCTTAAGTAGCATTCACTCTCTTGAGAGGCCCCTGAAAAAGTGTAGTAAGTGTTAGAAATGAGGATTTGGGGAACACATATCAGGGAAGCTATACAGAATGGGGATGCACAGTTCTCCCAAAGGAGGAGGAGGTGACATCATCAGGAGAAGAGGTAAAGAGACATCGGGCAAATATAAGAGCAGCCAGTAGCTGTTTACTGTAATGAGGGGCTCAGACTATATGCAGGGACAAAGTTAGCTAAGAGAGCATCCAAGGGGGGAAATAAACTGGGAAGCAGGTTGGAGCCAAGGCAAGGCTTGGCTAGGCCAGAGGCAAAGGGAGAAAGAGAATGGGGTGCCCATTCCAGGCAGGAGGGAGAGGCTTGAAGAAAGGCAGAGAGAGGAACGAGCACATTGCAGCAGTGGATAGCAAAGGGCCCTGCCCAAGAAAACCCCAGGGCCAACACAAGGGAGCAGTGGGAAATAAAGTGGCATGGGCAGGTACAACCTGTAAAAAATGTTTCTAATTCAATTACCTATAAAATTGTATCTTTCTTCTAACCACAATGTCTCAATTGTCGGATATAGGGGTATTAGCTTTTTTACTTATGATGACTAAAGGTATCTATGGATGATTTCATTCCCACATGCCATGTGTACCTCTTCACTAGGTGAATAGGTAAATAATCTCCCACTTCTTCTTCCTCATCTGGACAGTGGAGGGAGAGGGAGAAGGAGGATCCCAGGAATAAAAAAACAATTCCTCTCCCCATGCACGGAGCCCTGCAGCCACTCCCTCCAATGAGCTCTCTGGCTTTAATTAGGGAAACCCTGTCTTTCAGAGAGCTGCCTCTTAAAGGAACACACACACACACACACACACACACACACACACTACCTAAGGCCTCTAAAGGCCATCATAATGCATTTTAAAAGCTGAAAACACATAAAATCTGCAGATTTCATAAACAAACACTGAGAAAAACATGAGAACCAGAATTCTCAGTAACAGACTCCACTCAGACCCTGTGCTAGGCTGCCTTTCTAAGAATTCCTAGCTTCACCAGTGGAAATGTTTGTGAAGTCCAAGTGCATTTTCCTGCCGTACACTTAGAGGTGCTGACGTGCCTGGGGTGGGGGGCGGGGGGGCAGGGCTACCAAGAGGGGGAAACTGGCTCTTTAAAAAAAGGAATAACCTCTCCCTATGTTCCAGTCACAAAGAGTATTTTGTAATTAAACTGCACAGAGATGTAACTTCGCCATCTGGAATGGTGGGTCTGCAGGCGCTTGTTTTTTTTCCTGCCCAGGACCTCTTCGTGGCCCAGGATTTTCTAGGTCTCCTGCTATGTGGAGTTTAAAGTCGGTGGTATTCTCTAATGAGTTGGAAGTGGCTTGGGGCATTGCAGGGGGTGGGGACAGTGGAGGATAGGAGGCCCTGACCGGGAGGACAGGAATCTGCCCTTTTCCTGAAGAATTTCTCCCAGATCCAGGACATCCTCTATCCCTAGACATTGGAGCATAGGGCCCCCAGCACAAGACTGAGTCTGCAGCTAGTTTGGAAGCTAGATCTTCCAGTGACTACTTTAGCAAGTCACTTCACCTATCTGGGCCTTACTTTCTCATTTGCAAAATTCTTCTTCGGACCACAGACTGAAGCTCTAACATGCTCTGATTATCATGACCTGGAGGCAAATCCTAGAGCTACTGGTGTGAAGGAATGGTCAGTATCCACCTAGAGTGTGTTCAGAGGGCTCAGGACATTTGCGGCATTTTGGATGGAAAGGCACTTTGAGGCGGCAGGAGTTGATAAGGCCATGAAGGATTTGTAAAGTATTAACAGATGGTGAAGGCTTAAAAGGGCACATTACTCTCCTCCCTTAGAATGCCCACCAGGTAGGTGCCCTTTTGTGCTAAGGTGCACCTGTGCACATCCAGTGTCCAAAGCAGCCACCCCCGATGAAGTGATCTTCAAAGGTGCCTTATATAGCACTGGGGCACCTTTAGTATTGTGAAAATGTGCCTCTGTTTGCTATCAGCTTGAAGAGCCTGACTTGACACATGTTTTCTTTTCAAAAGCCCATGAACATCTACCTCCCTGTCCCTAAGCCTGACAGGATTATAATAATAAGGCTCCCTTTTCCTAATTCTCTCCTCTTGTCCTCTCTGAAAACCCAGGTCTGAAAGGGCAGCTGTCACCTTGCTGTCACTCTAAAATCTCAACCCCATTTAATTTAGACTAGAATAGGGCAATCATTTTCATCAGTTACCAGGCTGAGTAGCACACCATGCACCCCTCCCCCCAAACCAGTTGCTAAAGGAGAAGTATAGGTAGATAAAGTAAATCATAAACCCTAGGCAACCCCACTCATAAACCCAACTCACTCATTATTTCCTTATTTAACCCTTTAAACTTGCTTACCTGATCAAATAAGGCCTTAGGGCCAGGCCCTCAGTGTTTGCCCTTACCCTTGGGACTGTGTGTTCATTCCGAGTGGGAAACCTACCGAAAAATCTCCCGCTAGCCACGCAGACCAAAGATACATTCATTCAAAAGTATACATATGCTCAGGTTTGGGAGTGGCAGAGCAAATAGTTTCCCTTTGGTCATTTCTCAAAATCACTGGGGCAGGTTTTTATTTTCTATGTGCCTATAATGATTGGTCTTATAAAGAGGCAAATCAATGCAGCCTGCAGGATAGTACTGGGTAGATGCTTTCCAGTGGGAAAAAGGCCACTGCTTTTAAAACTATTTCCCATTGTCTCCAACATTGCTCAATTAGGTGAATCCCCTCCTTTAAGCCTTTGTTCTTGTTACACACAGTTATACTTAAGGCAGCAATGAACAAACTTTTTGTACCAGGGCCAATTCAAGAAAAATAAGATGCTTAGGAGTCAATTATTTTAAAAACCTACAATAGAAACAGAGTTTTTTTTTTAAATCAGGAAATTCAATAGCTACAAATACATTTAAGCATTTGAAAGTTTCATCTTATAGCTTAAAGCTCAAGAACCATCTGATTAGTCTGCACTGCAGAATCTGACTTCAGTATTGCACCTTTGGATAAATTTTATTGCTGAGTAAGACAATTTCGGAGCTGATTTATTTTGCCTTTCCACAGTGAGGTCATAAGCTACTTGGCTCCTCTCCTTTTGTCATCTTTAGTTGTTAAATGAAAATGACCACAGAGCAGTGCTTTTACTTCTGAAGAAGTTCTTCTCATGCCCACTTATTTTGAAATACATAATTTCAATTAGTTGCCTTTCTCTTCTTGTTGGCAGGCACAGCAGGTACTTAAAAATTCATTCGGAAAAGCAATTTTTCCATTTGTCTCCATGTAAATACCTTTTTTTTTTAAATTTTTCAGATTAAGTCAGTTGGTCAGTTGGTATTCACCAACTACCTGCCATCTGTGGACAGGTGGGAGAGATGGTCTGTACATCTTCAGCTTTATTAGGTACTGCTAAATTTCTCTCACAATGGTGGTTCCAAAATATGCCACACTCAGATGCATAAGTGTTCCCATTTCCCGACATCTTTGCCAACTTTTGTTGTTGTTTGCAACTTCCTGGTTACTTGTGAACTGGAGCATCTTTTCATATGTTTATCAACCACTTACACTGCCTCCTATGTGACCTATTCATATTCTTTTCAATTGGATTGACTATCACTTTCTTATTAAGTTATGGGATTCCTTTTTATATAGAGTACAAGTATCTACCTCAGACTATTTTTTTTCTTCTTTCATTGTTTGTGGAATTTTTTTTTGCACAGAAGTTTTTCATTTTAATAAAGCTTGAATTTATCCATCTTTCCTCCATGGTTTCTGATTTTTGTGTCCTGTACAAGGAAATGTCCCCTATCTCAATGTCCACTGAAGTTTTAGTGGTCTGGACAGAAAATCAAAGCAGCCACAACATTCCTTTAAAACAAAGACTAATCCAGAGCAAGGACCTAACTCTTTATAATTCTGTGAAAGCTAAGAGAGGTGAGGAAGTTACAGAAGAAAAGTTTGAAGCCAGCAGAGGATGGTTCCTGAGGTTTAAAGAAAGAAGCCATCTCCACAACGAAAAAGTGCAAGGTGAAGTAGTAAGCACTCATGTAGAAGCTGCAGCAAGTTATCTAGAAGATAATAATTCATGAAAGTAACCATACTGAACATTTCAACTTTCATACCTAGAGGAGAGAGGTCAGTGCCTGGCTTCAAAGCTTGAAAGAACAGGCTGACTCTCTTCTTAGAGGCTAACCTAGCTGGTAACTTTAAGTTAAAACCAGTGCTCATTTACCATTCTGATCATCCTAAGGCCCTTAGGGATTGTGCTGAGTCTACTCTGTCTGTGCTCTATAAATGGAACAACAAAGCCTGGATGACCCCACATCTGTTTACAACACAGTTTACTAAATATTTTAAGCCCACTGTGGAGACCTACCACCCAGAAAAAAATGATCCCTTTCAAATATTATCGTTCATTGACAATACACTGGTCACCCCAGAGATCTGATGGAGATGTACAGTGAGATGAATATTGTTTTCATGCCTGCTTACATAACATTTATTCTGAAGCTGGCAGATCAAGGAGTAATTTCTACTTTCAAGTGTTATTATTAAAGAAATACATTCCATAAGGCTATAACTGCCATAAATAGTGATTCTTCTGATGGATCTGTGCAAAGTAAATTAAACACCTCTGGAAATGATTTACCATTCTAGATACCATTAAGGCACATTCCCAATTCATGGGAAGAGGTGAAAATATCACCTTTAACAAGACTTTGGAAGAAGCTGATTCCAACCTTCATAGATGACTTTGAGGGGTTCAGGACGTTAGTGGAGGAAGTAACTGCAGATGTAGTAAGAAACACCAAGAGATCTAGAATTAGAAGCAGAGCCTAAAGATGTGACTGAATTGCTGCAATCTCATGATAAAATTTGAATGGATGAGGAGTTGTTTCTTGTGGATAAACAAAAGAAAGTGGTTTCTTAAGATAGAATCTACTCCTGGCGAAGATACTGTGAAGATTGTTGAAATGACAACAAAGGATTTAGAATATTACATAAACTTAGTTGATAAAACAGTGGCAATGTTTGAGAAGACTGACTCCAATTCTGAAAGAAGTTCTACTGTGGGTAAAATGCTAACAAACAGCATTTTATGCTACAGAGAAATCGTTTATGAAAAGAGTCCACTGATGCAACAAACTTCATTGTTCTCTTATTTTAAGAAATTGCCATAGACACCCTAACCTTCAGCAGCCACCACCCTGATCAGTCCTTCCACCCGCAAAGAACTTCCACCAGCAAAAAGATTATGACTTGCTGAAAGCTCAGATGATGGTTAGCATTTTTTTAGCAATAAAATATTTTTTTAAAGATTTTATTTATTTATTTGGCAGAGAGATACAGAGAGAGAACAAGTAGGCAGAGAGGCAGGCAGAGGGAGAGGGAAAAGCAGGCTCCCCGCCAAGTGGAGAGCCCGATGCAGGGCTCGATCCCAGGACCCTGGGATTATGACCTGAGCCGAAGGCAGCCGCTTAACCGACTGAGCCACCCAGGCGCCCCAGCAATAAAATATTTTTAAATTAAGATATGTACATTTTTTAAAGACATAATGCTACTGCACACTTAATCAAATACCGTTTACTATAAATATAACTTTGATATGCACTAGGAGACCAAAAATTTCATTTGACTTGCTTTATTGTGGTGGTCTGAACCAAACTCTCAATATCTCCAAAGTATGCCTGTACTTCTATAAGGTAACCCTGGTGTACCACAGACCCAAGACCAATATTTAATATAATTTCTCATCTAGTATTTCTAAGACTATAGAGATATAAAAATAGTTAACCTCAAACTCATGAAGTGGAGGCTTGTGAATACAAATTATCAGGGGAAATATTGGTTCCAGATACAGCTCTGGCAGACACAAACAAGCTTCCCTGTGCTGGTCAGTGGGGTCTTTTCCTGGTTCATTTTTTCACAGAGGTGCAGCCCTTTGGAGTTCAAACTACACACAACTGAGGATATTTACAGGAAAAAAGACAACCACTTGGTAAAGCGATGGGTACGTAATTAAAGTTACTCAAGGGCAACCTTACTTTATGTGCAATGAGCTAAACAAAGATTTTCTGTCTCATAAATTAAGAACTAGTAATTGTACTGTCAAGTGCCATAGCCCATGGCTTGCTGCTAAATTCAGAAAATCCTTGTCTGTTGGTTTAAAAAAGACACCAAAATCCACTTTATCAGTTGAAGAATATTTTACAGTAAAAGAGAGACTTTTTCACTCCCTTTGCCACCCTCCAACCTTTCCCCCATCCTCTAAGAACTTTCCACACACCTAACCTTACCATTATGAAAATGCTACAGGAACCACTTAGCAAGAGGTTACTTAGGGGAAACCTGTGTGGGAACATGTGCCCTTGTTTAGGTATGAAAATGTATACAAGTAGGGAGACCCATCCAACAATCTCTTCTAGAGGTGCACTCCCTGTTCTTTTAGGAGCATATTAATCACTTTTACTCTCTCCTGACTCCTAATCACTGGCGTTTTCAGTGTTGTCAAAACAGTGCCTGCCTACATTTGTTTTCTACTATTGGCACGGGTTCCAGGGAGTGTTTGTGAGAGAGGAACAGAACAAAAGATTGACAGCCTTGTGTTGACATTTTGGGGCTGTTTGGAAATGAGAATAATCCAGGTTCGATGTTGTAATTCTTCCTTTTATGGGCAAAAATAATGTCTCAGCATGAATGAGCACAACTAAACACACTGGGACACACCCCAGACACAGTATGCACTCCCGGAACACTCACTGAGCTTTTTGGTATTGCTGTTGTATGACAAAAGGCAGCAGACAATTTTTGCTTCCCCACTCCCAAATGTCCTGCCCCAATGAAATGAATAAAACATCAGACTTAAAGGGAAAAAATTCCCTGATTTATGTGTATCTTTCTTTTTTCTTTCCTTCTCAAGCCTACAATCCTAGTCACCACTCATCATCATAATGAATATTTAATTACATAACAGATTTTCATTGATAAAATTAAAACAATACAGATAAAGCAAACTCCTCTGTGCCTACTCACCTACATTGTTCCTCAATTGTGTATACTTATCATTCATCTACTATGTATAGTTTTAGAATTTTTCTAACCATATACATTCACATATATATTCAAACATAAGAAAACACACATTTTGTTTGGTAAGAGTTTTTGTTTAATGCTTAAATTGTGCCATACTCTGTGTAGTGTACTACAATTAGTTTTTCTTAAGTTGGATATATTTTTCATATTAGTACCCATTTATTGATCTCATTCTTTTTAAGGGAAGCATAATCTTCTACAGAATTGATGTATAGTAGTTTCTTTGATTATTTCTAAAAGATGGAAATGTGGATTATTGTTAAATTTTTCACTATTACAAATAATGCTATGATGAATCCCCTTGTACATACCTTTTTGGGCACCTGTGCTAATGTTTTGTCTAGCATAGGTTCTGTGAAGTGAAATTTGGAAGCTTAAGGGTAATAGCTGTTCCTTTAAAGCAATAATCAAAACTATCTGTCTATCTATCTATCTATCTATCTATCTATCTATCTATCTATCTATCCATCCATCTAGCTAGCTACTTAGTTAGCTTGGACTGCCGTAACAAATACTAGACTGAGCAGTTTAAACAACAGACATTTACTTCTCACAGTTCTGGAGGCTGGAAAGTCCAAAATCAAGGTGCTGATAGATTCAATTCCTGTCAAGACCCCTCTTCCTGGCTTGCTGATCGTCATCTTCTCACCACATCCTTACAGAGTGGACAAAGAGTGAGCTCTGGACTCTCCTCTTCTCCTTCCAAGGACACTAATTCCACCATGGAGTTCCCACTCTCATGACTCATCTAACCTAATTACCTCCCAAAGGCGCCACCTCCAAATACCAAAACATTGGGACTTAGAGCTTCCACATACAATTGGGTGGGGCACACATATTCATTTTATTATCTCTATCTATCTATCTACCTGTATTTATCTCTCTAGGTAATAAAGGCCTATGGTTAAAAAAAATTCAAAGTCAGGATAAAATGGAGTCATAAATCCAAAAGCAGGCACAAAAAAAGATGATGGATTTTAATTCAATCAATAATCACACTGTATGTGAATGGTCTAAACACACCAATTAAAAAACAAAGATTGTCACTTTGGACTAAAAGAACAAAGCAAGATTCAACTATAGGCTATCTAGAAGAGACCCACTTTAAATCTAAAGAGACAGATAAATTAAAAGTAAAGGGAGAGAAACAAACACTAATCAAACACTAGTAAAAAGAAAGCCAAAGTGCCTATATTAATATCAAAGTAAACTTAAGAACAAAGAATTATCACCAGTGATGAATGGACACTACATTATGATAAAGAGGTTGAGTCATAAAAAAGACATAACAATCCTAGATGTATATGCAATTAACAAGACAGCTTCAACATACATGAAGCAAAAATTGACAGAAGTAAAAGGACAAAAAGACAAATCCACAATTACAGTTAGAGGCTTTAGCATTTTTCTCTCAGTCACCAATAGAACAAAGAGAGTATTAGTAAGAATGTAGATGACATAAACACTGTCAACCAGCTTACCCTAATTGACATTTATAAGACACTTGGCCCAACAACAGCAGTATCTCAAAAAATATTAAAAGATTTAAATCGTCCAAGGTGAGTTCTCCGTCCATAATAGTATTAAAGAAGAAATCAATAACAGTAAAAACATCTTTAAGATCCCCAAATATTTGACAGTTAAAAATGTTTTAAAAAACCCATGAGTCTTAAAAAAAAAAACCCAAAAAATAAAAAAATAAAAAATAAAAAACCCATGAGTCAAAGAGGGAGTCACAAGGAAAATTGGAAAGTATCTTGAATTCAAAGGAAATGAAAAAAACAATAGATCAAAATTCATAAATGTAGCTAAAGCAGTGCTTAGGGGGAAATGCTTATATTAGAAAGGTTACTGGGAAACTCGGAATTGAAAGGAAGACTGAAGAAACAGTCACGACATGCAAAAACAAAGGATGAAGCTGTAACTAGCCCAGAGCCAATGTCACACTTCCCATCAGTCCTCTGAAGCGCCACTGCATCAGCTGAAGGCCACTGACCACCCCATGCTGCCTGAAAGTGTCTACTGGCTCTGGAAATTGACTCTTACCATCCCAGCTGCTGCCACCCATAACTAGAATGTTTCTTATTCTTTGTTCCTACTTTTTAGTATCACCAACTCCCTCTTCATAGCCCACAGCTTATGGATCTGATTGGCCGGACCATATGTCTCTATCCTAGCTGCAAAAGTAATTGGGAGACTGGCTGGCTTGAGTGTTTAGTTTCTATGATAAAAAACAGACTATTTCTCCCATAAAATTTTGGATCTGGAAATTATTAGGAAAATGAGTTAAACTTTTCCTGATATCATACCTCTGGTCAAAAAGACCCAGACTTGAGAACAAAGAGTACCCGGCATTTTAAGGAGGATTTCTAGATACCTCTCGGGATTTTTCAAAAAGGCTGAAATATTGGATCTTTTACCCCAAACACCATCCTAGCTCCACTCTTTCCAGTCTAAACAAGACAACCGGTGAGGAAAGAGAAGGAAAGAAATCAGAGGTACCAAGAATGCAGTGTTCATGCTGGGAGGCCATTTCTGGACCCCACCCAACAACTCCCATACTCTTTCCTTCATCCTCTCATACAAGGTTTCTACCAACCCTTCTTTCTAACTAACAAATGAAGGAGGTAGACACTTAAAGAGCCATGGTAGAGTTTGAGAGTATCTGCAAGAAAAGAAGACTCATGTCTCACTCCCTGCCTGTCTGTGGGCCTTACGCGGTAGACAATGGAATATAGGACTTAAAAAGGAAATGTATGGAAGGTCTAAAGTAAACTAGACAGAAAGTTTAATTATTTAAACTATGAGACCTGCCCAAGGTGTCATTACATAATGGTAAAGGAGATTATGACAGAGTATAGTTGAAAGTATTTATACCAATAACACTGCCTAGTTGCAGTCAACAGAATCCACTCTAGCTAGCTTTATCAGGAAGGGATTTATTTAGGGATATAGGAAGCTCATACAGAACCACTGGTAAGATTGATGAGACTCCAGGCTGAGCTCTAAGGAACTGTCCTCAAGAGTTTCTGCCTTTGCCACAATGAAGACAAAAGTGAAAACAAAAAAAGAAAGCTACCACACCTCCAAGACACTGCTTCTGCTGAGAGGGGCCAAGCCCTGCCTTTTTAAACAACCGTTCTAAATCAAAGTCTTTGTAGATATATCTTACTTATGGAAACTATATTATATGTCCTCTCACTTGGGACATGGAAATGGTAATATAGTGTTGTTTATTATTCTACATGGAAAATGGATTTAAATTGTGGGATTAAAAGTTGAAAAAAATGTTTAATAGATTTGGAGCAATGCAAAAGAGAATATCTACTTTAGTTATTATTGAAATAATTATTTTATATTAATTCACTATGTAAAAAATACTGGTTAAAGGAACATATAACATTGATCTCCATCTTGATTTTTCTCACTTAAAATCTGCCTATACCAGTTACACATAAATCTGCTTCATTTTGTTAATGGCTGTATCATATTCCATTGTGTGGATGACTCTAATATATACAGTTCTCTAGTGATAGAAACTGAGGTTGTTACCCATATTTTGCTATTTTTTAAAAAAAGATTTTATTTATTTCTTTGACGCAGATACAGAGAGAGAGAGAGAGAGCACAAGCAGGGGAAGCAGCAGATGGAGAGGGAGAAACAGGCTCCCCACTGAGCAGGGAGCCCGATGTGGGGCTCCATCCCAGGACCCTGAGATCATGACCCAAGCCGAAGGCAGCCGCTTAACCAAGACTGAGCCACCCAGGTGCCCCTTGCTATTATTTTTTAAAAAACTGCAGTGCAGATCCTGGCACACAGGTACCAACCCTCCATGATCAAATGACAGACTGGCATTTCTTTCCTTTATTGTTGTTGTTGTTTTCCTGAATTAAATAGAAGGGAAATTTGTCCCCCTTTCAAGTGAATGTATTATGTACTTTAAATCAATTTTTTGAATAAAGTTACAGCAATATAAACAGATTCATGGGAGGGGTAGTTTTCACACCAGCTATCTTTGTGACCTCGGCAAGGGAGACAAACTCTTTTGGGATTAATTTCATTATCTGTGAACTTCAAGGGTTAGACAAGGTGATTTCTTAGGCGCAGCTATTAAACTCTGTGGTCCTGAGTAGTGTCATTGAGATATCTTATGTTGCTTTTTAACCTTTTAGACAAAAACCATTTGAAAGACCTAGAGGAATGAGACCCATGACTTTGTTTCTTCTTGTGTCTCCATCCTTCTCATCTTCCCAGCACCAAAAGCAGCACTCCAAATATAGTAGATGCTTAGTAAATTAATTACCGAGTGATAGGGCACTACCACTGAATGAAGTGCTCGTGGATAGATTTGGAATAATCATTTCCATGTCTCACTCACATTTAGCTTCTTGAATGTTCATTTCCTAAGAAGCTCTACACTTCTTATGGCTAATGAATTGAAGCACCCCTTCCTGATTCCATTCTCTGTGAAGGAGCTACATGTCTTGTAAAGTATGGTTTATCAGAATAAGTAATATGCTCCTTAAATTTGTTTTGTCAGTATGTACTTTTTAGTCCTTTGGAAACTTTGGAACCCTGAGGAACTCAAATCCCTTCGTGGAAATCAGGCAAAACATGCTTGGAAGAATTTGTCTTTAATGAATATGAAAGCATTTTGCAAATGTCATACTTTTTTTCTGCTCTGTGATTGTGGACAAAATGCAGACCTCTGGATCATGACTGGACAACGGGTTATAATGAGGTGGATAACCTTGCAACATAGCAAAAGCAGCATAGGCTTTGTCAGGTGGTCCAGGGTGCAAATCACATCCAGCCTCACTAGCTATGTGGCCTTAAGGTAGTTTTCTGACCTCTCTGGGCCTCAAGTTAATTATACTTTCTTTGCAGTGCTATTACAAAATTTATAAGAGTATATGTACTATGTCTGTCATGTGTTAATTCCCAACTATGGCCATTGTTAATATTATTACTTATGCAGTGATGTTGAGAATATAAAAGACATTCAAATGGTGGACTGAACACAGAGCCACATGGAAGAAGGCAAGCACAGCCTGGACTAGGTGTTAGGGCTACACTCTAGCTTCCACAAAGCTAGCTAAGTGGAATCGCCTGATAGCAACCAAGCAGACACAATCTCCAGGCGCTTCTATCAAAACCAGTCATACTTTAATACAGTCCATAAAAAAACTGTTCACTGTCTCCTGGTATAATCTCTATGGCCAAATTATTATCTGGATATTCATGCATAGGTACATGCAGTATGTTGGTCTCCTTGTCTTTTACCCCATACAAACTACCAGCTCTGCCTCCCTTCCTCTCCATCCCAACCCTGCCTTGGCTCTGGCTCTACTGCTTGTTTGCTGGATCCCTGAACTTGCCTTTTCTCCAGTCTCACTCCCCTACAAGTGCTTGTTAATCCTGCTGCCAGAGCAGTGGCTCCCCTGCCTCCCTATTGTCTAAAGGATAAATCATACTCTTCTGTAGCCCATACAAAATCCACCACCATTTCTCCCATCCACTTCCAGCCTAACCTCCTATCACTTCTTGCCATCATCTCCCCCGTGCCAAACTCTAGTTCCCTAAGAATACTGATGTATTTATAGGTCCCAAACACTCCATGTTCTGTACCGTACATGCAGTTAGTTCCTCCGGACTAGAGCCCTTCATTAACTTGTTCACTTGAGAAACACCTGCTGAGCTCTCACGAAGCTTCCCCTGATTCCTTTACTTGGCTTAGGTGCTCTCCTAACTACCCTATGCTCACCCCATCCTACACACAAATCTTGCCAAAGCAATTGCCTTACTGCAGTGTAATGGTAAGCCTGTTAGTTCTCCCAGAATTGGGGTATAAGGACCTTGCAAGGCTCCTTGACGATAAGAACTACATGTATTTTCATATTTGTGTCCCTAGGACCTAGCACAACATCTGGCCCATAGCAGGTGTTCAGTAAATGATGGTAATCATTTACATATCAGTTAGAAATGAGTGGCTGCAAGTGATAGAATAGTTGACTAGGAGTAGCTTGAAAAAATAATGAGTTATCTTCCATAGATAACAAGACTTCTGGGAGCAGGTGATTATTAGTGTTTATTAACAGTGTTCACAGATGCCACTGGGGGCCTTGGCTCGCTCTTTCTTCTTTCAGTCTATCCTCAACACAACAGCCAGAGTGATCTTGTAGAACATAAGTCAGACCACATCACATCTCTATTCACAACCCTACAATGATTTGCTCAGAGGAACATCAAAGCCCTTACGTTAGCCTATGAGGCCCCATCCAGTGTGCATCTGCTTTTTTTTCTCCATAGTACTTATCACTATGTGACATACTATATCTTTCACTTATTATACAGTATATATTATCTTTCTCTCCTGTAACCACTAAAATGCAAACTTCAAGGAAGCAAATGATTTTATATGTTTTGTTCACTTCTGTATCTCTAGCAACTAAAATAGTACCTGGCAGGGGCGCCTGGGTGGCTCAGATGGTTGAGAGTCTGCCTTCAGCTCGGGTCATGATCCCAGGGTCCTGGGATCGAGCCCCACATCGGGCTCCTGGCTCAGCAGGGAGCCTGCTTCTCCCTCTCCCTCTGCCTCTCTCCTTGCTCATGCTCTCTCTCTCTCTCTGTATCTCTGTGTCTCAAATGAATAAACAAAATCTTAAAAAAATAAAATAAAATAGTTCCTGGCACATAGTGGACATTCAATAAATATTAGTTGAATAAATAAACGAATGGATTCTCAAGTAAAACCACAAATGAGAAAGGAGAAATAACCAACACCACAGAAATACAAACAATTACAAGAGAGTATTATGAAAAACTATATGCCAACAATCTGGATAAATTCCTTGAAACATATAACCTCCCTGAAGTGAAACAGGAAGAAACAGAAAATTTGAGCAGACTGATAACCAGCAATGAAATTGAATCAGTAATCAAAAAACCCCCAACAAACAAAAGTCCAGGACCAGATGGCTTCACAGGCAAAAAAAAATGTTCTACCGAACATTTAAAGAATTATACCTATTCTTCTCAAACTACTTCAAAATACAAAAAAGGAAGGAAAACTTCCAAACTCATTCTGTGAGGCCGGCATTACCCTGATACCAACACCAGATAAAAACACCACAAAAAAGGAGAACTATAGGCCAGTATTTCTGGACATAGATGCAAAAATCCTCAACAAAATACTAACAAACAAAAGTCAACAATGCATTAAAAAAATCATTCACCATGATCAAGTGGAATTTATTCCTGGGTTGCAAGGGTAGTTTGATATTTACAAATCAATCAACGTGATACATCACATCAATAAGAGAAAGGATAAGAACTATATGATCATTTCAGTAGATGTAGAAAAAGCATTTGACAAAGTACAACACCAATTCATGATAAAAACCCTCAACAAAGTAGGTTTAGAGGGAACATACCTCAACAAAATAAAGACCATCTATGAAAAACCCACAGCTAACATTATCCTTAATGGGGAAAAACTGAAAGCTTTTCTCCTAAGGTCAGGAAAAAGGGATGTCCACTGTCACCACCTTTACTACTCTACATAGTAGAGAAAGAAAAGTACTGGAAGTCTTAGCCACAGCAATCAGACAACAAAAAGAAATAAAAGGAATCTGAATCAATAAGGAAGAAGTAAAACTTTCATTATTTGCAGATGACATGAGATATATATATATATATAGATATATAGATATATCTATATATATATATATATAAAACCTGAAAGAGCCCACCAAATGACATATCCAATCAAAGGTTAGTATCCAAAATATATCAAGAACTGATACAACTCAACACCCAAAAAACAATCCAATAAAAAATGGGTAGAAGAGGGATGCCTAGGTGGCTCAGTTAGTGAAGACTTCGGCTCAGGTCATGATCCCAGGGTCCTGGGATCGAGTCCCACATCTGGCTCCTTGCTCAGGGGGGAGCCTGCTTCTCCCTCTGCCTGCCACACTCCCTGCTTATGCCCTCTCTCTCTGACAAAAAAATCTTAAAGAAAAGAAACGATATAAAATGGGTAGAAGACATGAACAAGCATTTCTACAAAGAAGACATCTAGATGGACAATAGACTTATGAAAAGATGCTCAACATCACTCACTGTCAGGGAAATGCAAATCAAAACTATAGTGAGATATCACCTCACATCTGTCAGAATGGCTAAAATCAACAACACAAGAAACAAAAGGTGTTGGTAAGGATGTGGAGGAAAAGGAACCCTCATGCACTGTTGATGGGAATGCATACTGGTACAGCCACTGTGGAAAACAGTATGGAGATTTCTTACAAAGTTAAAAATAGAATTATCCTATGATGCAGCTATCGTACTACTGGGTATTTACCCAAAGAATACAAAAACATGAATTCAAAGGAATACATTCACCCCGATGTTTATAGTAGCATTATCTACAATAGCCAAGATACAGAAGCAATCTAAGCATCCATTGATAGATGAATAAATAAAGAAGATGTGGTATAGGGGCACCTGGGTGGTTCAGTCGTTAAGCATCTGCCTTCGGCTCAAGTCATGATCCCAGGGTCCTGGGATCGAGCCCCGCATCAGGCTCCCTGCTCAGCGGGAAGCCTGCTTGTCCCTCTCCCACTCCCCCTGCTAGTGTTCCCTCTCTTGCTATGTCAAATAAATAAAATCTTTAAAAAAAAAAAAAAGATGTGGTATATACGTACAACGGAATATTATTCAGCCATAAAGAATGAAATCTTGCCATTTGTAATGACGTGGATGGAGCTACAGAGTATAATGCTAAGTGAAATGAGTCAATCAGAGAAAGACAAATACCATATGATTTCACTCATATGTGGAATTTAAGAAACAAAACAAACAAGCAAAGGGAAAAAAAGAGAGCAAGACAAACCAAGAAACAGACTCTTTTAACTCTAGAACAAATATATGGTTACCAGAGGGGAGGTGGGTGGGGGAATGGGGTGAAATAGGTGAAGGGGATTAAGGAGGGCACTTGTTGTGATGAACACTGGGTGATGTATGGATTTGTTGAATCACTATGTTATACACCTGAAACTAATATTACATTATATATTAACAAACTAGAATTAAAATAAAAATATACATACATAAATGGATCTTCCTGTTCACTTTGCTTGGAGTCTTGGCTTTGTCTTCATCTTTGCTGCCTCTTTGGTTGTTGCTTTCCTGACATCATGCCAATGTCTAAGGCAGAAAGAAGAGGAGATGGGAAGAGTGGTGCCAAACACATGGGTCCCTTAGCAGGAAAACAAAACCTTTTTCAAAAGTCCAAGCCTGACTCCAGTTTACATCTCACTGGCTCAGGTTATGTCAGAAGTGAGAAAGGCTAGGAAAGCAAGGCAATAAGTGGGCATATTGCTTTCCTGAAGAAACCCGGGTTGGATACAGAATAAGCAACTAATAGAGTCTACTGTAAAACTGCTGAATGAAGACCCCAAGACTTAGGAACAGAGTAGAAATGCACCACCTTCTCCATGAACCATCTCTGTATCTCATCCATTCTTATCCCAGATGGCCTGCCTCTGGCCACTGGATTAACATGAAAGGGGCAGGCAGACTGTGGTCAGAAGCCCAGGGAGTTCATCAGAGATATTAGTGTCTGCTTCCTCGAAGCTGACCAGATAGACAGCATACTACAAGTGTTCAAATGATTGTGTCTCTCAGGCTCATAAGGATGCTTGGCCTGCTTATGGCATGCAGGCAAATAGCTTCTTCAGAACCTCTTACCTTGGTCACCAATGCCCAGCACCATCTAGCCTCTGGGTCCTCATACTGTACACGGCTAAAGAAACTCTGGCAACAGTTAAAGTGCCTAAGATGGGTCTAGTCACACAGAAATATTGATGCAATGTCCTCCAGGCTTGTTGTGTGATTTTCCTGGAAACAAGAGCCTTCTTCTGACCAGTGTATCTGTGCTGCTTAAATCCTCCAGGAGGTAACTGAAACTCACTTGAACTAGGAGAGAGCTGTGTGATGCTTTCTTGTATCTTGGGCCATGGTTCTCATGATATGTGTAGCAGAAGGCAGTCCAGGAAGAAAAGTCAAGTCAATAGAAGGTGCCAGGACCTTGAATGTTGAGGCCTGAAGCAAGGCATCATGATGAAAGTCCTTTCAGTTACTCCAGGTCTCACCGTGATTCCATCAGGACACTTGTCACTCTGTTCTTCACTAGGTTAGGAGCCCCATGAGGACAGGGACTGTGCCTGTTATTTTTACCTCTAGCATCGTGGGTGCTCAACAAATGGGCACTGAATGAATGAATGAATGAAGGACAGATTGTCTGAAAACAGCATATGACTGGAGGGTGGGAGGGAGTGGCTCAAGGGAATCCCATGTACGCTGTGGGCTGCACAGCGCTCCTCCACAGCCTCTGCATTAAAATCAAATATTATACCCAACTTCAAACTTACTTAGATTTTTTTTTCTACATTTGCTGACCTAAGCTCATTAACTTCAAGATTTTTTGTCCATGGTTGCCACTGAAAAGAAAGGAAAAAAAAAAAAGCCAGATTGTCCATAGAATTTGAAAACTTATCAAATAGTTCAGTATCAAGGTAGGTCACTCACAGTACAAAAATTCCATTAGTCTGTGATTCCTCCTTAGCTTTTTAATGTGAGAATATTCACCATTCAGGGGAAGAGCCTTGATACAAGTGAGACTGTTAGTATAATCCCCAAACATCTCTAATTAACCATGATTTCTTTTTAAAAAGTAATTGTAGTGTCTTCAGTAGCTAATCTTCCTCTCATTTAATTAAAATATCTGTCATTTTCTCAGATGTGACATCTGAGCACAGAGAGTCCCAAACCTTGCTAAAAGAGGAAAGGCAGGGGCGCCAGGGTGGTTCAGTCAGCTGAGTGTCTGGCTCTCAATTTCGGCTCAGGTCACGATCTTAGGCTTGTGAGACCAAGCCCTGTGTCAGGCTCTGCGCTCAGCAGGGAGTTGGCTTGAGATTCTCTCTCTCCCTCAGCCCCTCCCCCTTCTCTAAAATACACAAATAAATCTTTTTTAAAAATTAATAAATAAAAGAGGAAAGGCATTTTCCCTGTATCATGTCCTAGAGCATTTCCAGGGCTTATAATGGTAGAAAAAAGATCCTTTCCTGTCTCTTATGTCAGCCAGTGGCATTCTGTCCAGACTGTTCCCACACACTCCCACTCAAACGAATTGCATTTAAAGAGAATACGTTCTTAACCTGAACATTCCATCTGATTTATAACATTTCTTTCCTGGCCCCCCAAAATAAGCAAGCAAGCAAGGAAGCAAGCAAGCAAGCAAGAAAAGCTATAATTATAATCCTTCACAATCATGACCATCCTTAGCCTTGGGAAGTTTGTCAGTGAGGTGGAAGAAGAGAATTGCTTTTCAACTGTGCCATGTTAGATATCCACATGGCCACTGTCTCTGCTATTGCTTCTTTCTGCTTTCTGAAGAGGTGCAGGAAAGACAAGGTGCTTATGAAGTCACTGTCTATATAGGACTGTCCTATGTGATGTGAGGCCATGATCTGGCTGCCTCTTACAGTACAGCTTTTCATTCCAGGATAGCCCATTGTGCTGGCTGTTTTGGATGCAGCTTGGCATGAGCACAGAAAGTCCATACAACCACCCACAACTTGATCTACTAGTTGTGAACGGAAACTTTTGAACACGTTCCACCAGCTGTACAATGGTACCATTTATTACTTTATTCTCAGGGGAAAACATTTGCTGTGTGAATAATACCAGGGACTTATGTAAGCCTCTTCATTTTCAGGGAGCTTTATGGGTGTCAGCAAATTCACACAACACCGTGGTAAGGTAGCAAGGCATTGTTATGCCTTCTTTACAGAGAGAGAAACCAGATCACAGCATCAGATTTTCCCAAGGCCACATGGACAATAAGGGGCATGGACTCACTTCCAGAGAGACCCAAACTTTCCTGCTAGAGAGCACAATTTCCCACTTAGAGAAAGACTCCACAGGATTCTATCCTGGATCTAACACTTGAGGATAATCGCTCTGACTTTCGACAGCTCTAACGCTGCCTCATTCTTTGGTTTTGTCCAGATGGACAAAAAGGGAAAGACAAGATGGGGTACCCATATAGGATAGTGTGGAGGTTTGTCATCTCTCATATACCTTGTCATTGAGGAATTGTCCAATCTATAGTCACAGGATTACAGAAGAAGGTGCTGCGTATCCATATAGCTCCATGAAGTAAAAAGGAACTTTTCTACAATATAGGATGGATTTGTTGATTCCAATTGTTACTTAGGAGATTGAGAAAGAGTCTTCCTTATCAGCTCTGGGAACATGCTAAATACCTCTGGAGTGGGTTGAATTGTGACTTCCAATAAAGTATGTACAAGTCCTAACCCTCATACCTGTGACTATGACCTTATTTGGCAAGTGGGTCTTTGCAGGTGTAATTAAGGATCTCAAGATGAGATCATCCTGGATTTGGGGGTGGATCTAAATCCACTGACAGGTGTCCTCATAAGATAAAGGCAGAGAGAGATCTGAGATACAGACACACAGAGGAGAAGGCCATGTGAAGACAGAGGCAGAAACTGGACTTATTCAGCTAAAAGCCAAGGGAATTTTGACAGTTGTCAGCAGCCACCAGAAGTTAGGAGAAAGGCATGGAATGGATTCTCCCTTGGAGCCTACAGAAGAACCAACTCTGCCAACACCTTGATTTCAGGCTCTGGCCTCCAAAACTGTGAGAATAAATTTCTGTCTTTAAGCCACCTAGTTTGTGGTAATTTGTAATAGCAGCCCTAGGACACTAATACATCCTCTTCAGCTTCTTCTCCCAATACTCAGAATCATGAGTTTTAACTCAATTCAAAGCTAAAAGGTAGAAGTGCCTGGGTCGCTCAGTCAGTTAAGCATCTGACTCTTGATTTCAGCTCAGGTCATGATCTCAGGGTCATGAGATCGAGCCCCATGTTGGGCTCTGCACTGGGCGTAGAGCCTGCTTAAGATTCTCTCTCTCCCTCTGCCGCTGCCCCATGCACACACTTGCTCTCTCTCTCAAAAAGAAAAAGAAAAAAGCTAAATACATACAATGACAAATCTTTTATTGTGTGTGTGCCAGTGGTAGAGGGTATTAAAATTCTAAAATGGTTGAAAATTACTCTCCCAGATAACCAATATTAGTGAATGAAGAATTGGATTATCTTGACTTACTCCACTGTGAAGGTAAAAGGGACAACATGAAGAGAAGAAAAATCAAGAACCAGTGGAATGAATTCAAATTCGATCACAAAGCACCATAGTTTTTATACCTTATCTTCTTCAGGCCACTGCCCCAAGGAACACAAAGCAAAGCACAGTGTAGCCTTTAAAAATAATAAAGTTATAATTATGATTAATTTAGTAAAAATTTATTCTACAAATTAAACTATTACAGAAATTCATAATGTAGAAAATATCCACCTCCAATATGGTACACCTTCCTCTAATTTTTTTCTCTCTAAATATATGAACACTCTGTCTCTTTCCCCAACCTTTTAAGAACTGGAATGGAGAGTGGGTCTGCAGGATAGCCTGGTGTCTACTAGATTTTTGGCCTAATTTAGTTGGATTAAAGGAATGCCTGCTGAGTGGTCCTGAATATAAGTCCTATTTCTTGCAAACCTTGGGTCAGGCAACTCTGAGTCCTCTGAGTACACATACCTGACATGAGATTACACTTTTGGTTAGAACATAGATTGGTATATTTTTCCTATTAAGGGCTAGATAGTAAATATTTTAGGTTTTGTGGGCCATACGGTCTCTGTTGCAACTAATGTCTGCTAATACAGTAGAAAAGCAGTCATAAATGAAATGCACATGAATCACCATGGCTGTTTTATTACTATTTTATTACTGCATAGCAAATGACCACAAACTTAGTGGCTTAAAACAACACTCATTTATTAATTCTAGTACTATAGGTCAGAAGTCTAGGTGGGCTTAGGGTCTGACAGGCCTGATAGGAAGGTGTTGGCCAGAAGGGCTCTCATCTGCAGGCCCTGGAGAAGATTTTGCTTCCATACTCACTCAGGGTATTGGAAGAATCCTGCAGCTTGGGGTTGTAAGATTGATATCCCAGCTTCCTTGCTGCCTGTCAGTGGGGGCCATTCTCAGTCCTCAGGGCCATCTCTCAGGTCTCTCATAGTCTGTTCATAATATGAATGTTGCTCTCTTCCAGACCAGCTGGAGGACATCTCTAACTTGCTCTTCTATTCCCAGTCAGGGAGAACTCTTTACTTTCAAAGGGCTCATATGATTAGTTTAGGCCCATCTGAGTAATTTCCCCAAAGACTAACCCAAAGTCAACTGATTAGTAACCTTAATTACACCTGCAAAAATCCCTATTACCATACAATGTAACCTAATCACAGGAGTGAAACCTCATTATATTCAGTTTTTGCCTACCGTCAAGGAGAGGAGATTATACAGGGGGAACATCACTGGGGGTCATTTTAGATTCTGCCTACCACAGCTGGGTTCTATTACAGCTTTATTTATAGACACTTAAGTCTGAATTGAGTAAAATGTTCACATCTAACAAATATACTTTTTAACTCTTTTTCAACCATATAAAAATGTATACACTATTCTAAGCTTATAAGGTTATATAAAACAGGCAGAGGGCTGGATGTGGTACAGGACCTGTGGTTTGCTGACTCCTGGGTTAGAGGATCAGATAAACAAACCCTACAGGAACACCAAAAGAGTAATTTTCATAATACCCCACAGAGTGCCTTCTTCACAGTAGGTATTCAGTGAGGGCATGAATGAACAAATGCTGGGTTCCAGAAAAGACTGAGGAAATAAAATGCACCCCAAAAGTCCTGGTACAGAGTCTACTGCTGTGAGTAGAGTAAAAATAGTTTTACTTTTGAATATGAGACCAGGCATGACCTAGGGGAGGCCCAGGTGGCCCAGAGCTCAGACCGGAGCACCATTTTCCTTGGGCTCCAAAGAGAAAGCACTGTAATTACAAGGGTTACATAACAGTTAAAGTCTACCCAGCACACTTTATCTTATTACTGGACTAAAAAGCCAAGCAAAACTCAGCAGTCTCTCTCTCAGATGCTGGACTTTGGATCAGAGGCTTGTCTGGCTGGGCAACAGTGCTATAGTCCATCCGAATGTCACTGAATTTCTTGGTAAATGAATCAGGTGGGAATGGCTTCGACCATGTTGCGAGTCAAATGTATAGAAAATACAGGGCCAAAGAGAAAATTTAGCACTGCTGGGTGAGATCTCTTATCCAGTACTAAAGGACCCATCCCCAGCATTTTTTAAATGGATATATTCCCTGGGATGATGGGGAAAATCAGAGTATTGGCTGAGACCATATCAGAGGAAGAGTATTCACTCTGGAAAATCTGGGAGAGAGTGTTCCAGTCCATAAACTACCCAGAACCCCAGATTCACAGAATGTTAGGATAAGAAGGAATCCGAGGGACCACCTGCTTCAACTCTCATGTGCGGAAAGAAACCAAATCTCGAGACATTAAATTACTTTCCCAAATGTCCCAAGCTAGTTGGTAAGAGCTTAGGAAGAGCCTGTTTATTGTGATTCCCAATAAAATACTATTTGTGCTCCATCTTCTCTTCTTCATTTGTCCCAGGTCCTCACATTTTTGTGCTGGTTAGCATTTTGGCCAGAATTGTGCCAGAAAGTATTGCTCCTTGCTGCTCCTCCCACTGTCACAGCACCTCCCTGGGCTGTTGTCACTTTTTGCCTTGTATTTTACAACCCTGAAGAAGGTGCTCCCTACCTAGATTCTCTTAGGTCATTCTTTCCTGGCTGCTATTTTACATAACACATCCAGGCTGCTGGTAAAGAATCAGAGCCTTGAGAGCAGCCTGGTTTGGTTTGGGCAGAGTCTAGTTTAGGTCAGAGCAATCCTTGCATTAAATATCAATATCCAAAGAAGATGGGAAGAGGTTTCTAAAATATTTATTTGTATTTCTAATTTATGGCTCAGTTTTCCTTAAAATGAAGAGGTCTGATTGCTCTGTGCCACCCTAGCAATACCCTAAATCTTTGGAGAATATGCTTCTTGTTGGATCCCTAGCAGGGAAGGACATCTTTCCTTGTCCAATCTGTCCTCAGTATCTTAGGGCCCCCTGGGGTTTCCTCCCCATTCCATGGGGATGTACTTAGCCCCATCCCCAGGCCTCCTGTACATCAGCTTTTGAGACCATAATCTAGGAGCCTTAAGTGCTGAGCTCCCACCACGGAACTCTCCGGACTGCAATTCTCCAAAACCCTTCTCTCGTGCAAGGCCTCAGGATGGCTCAGGCAGGATCTCTAATGGTTTCTGTGCCACTGGTGCCCATCCTCCGTTTCTGCTTCTTGGTCTTCCTTGGTCCTGCTTGCTATCCCTCCATAGCATGATAGGGAAGTCATAACCTCTCACCAGCACAGGGTCCTTCCAGCTCTCTACCAAAATTGTGTCCAATTGTCTGCACCTTTCCCACCATCAGCTATGAGGATGTGGAGATTTTTGTTACATTTGGCACTGCTCACTGGGCTTTCTCTTCCTTTCACTGTTAAAACTCACCTGTTAGATCTGCCTTGCTGTGATTCTGATACTGTCTCCTGTGTCACCACTCTTACCCAACGCACTCTTTTTGTCCCCCAGAGCCACTACTCATGAAGACCATGGACTAGCATGCCTGGGTAGGTGCAGAAGACCCTGCACAATTGACATCAGGAAGTCACCTACAGAGAGCTCCCTCACTGCTAAGGGTTCCAGGAACCAACTCTGCTGTTTGCTCGCTCAGGTGGGGCCTCTGCCCCCACCCGCTACCCAGGGCACCATCGGTGGGGATTAGGAAGCGGTCTCTGTCCCCCCATCCCTCTCCACATGCATCACAGATGTTTCTTAAGGAAAACTACTGCAGCCTCACAGCTGCCAGTTCTGAAGGTCCTAGGACCCCCATTCTGAGGCTCCTTGCTGGACTCACTGTCCTCCATCCTCCTCTTTCCATTTTCCGAGGACAACTGCATTCATGCAATGAAAGCAATGCCTGTATTGTTGAAGCCATGGCTGTCTTCACACACAACACTGACCTTTCTCTTCTGGATCCTGTAACATGGGTCCTGAGTATTCTGCTCCTCTCTTAGCAGGAGAACTCCTGTCTCAGTTCATCCTACAGGAGGGATACAGGCACTTCCTGTTATTATTTTTGCCCAGAAGTGTTTTGAACCTTTCAAAAAAATCTTTTTCCTCTTTTATAAACAAAAATGCTATGCTCGACCACCCAGCAAAATCTTGACATGATCTTCATAGGGAGATGAGACCCTGCCCCCATCAGGTGCTCCCTCAGAAGGCTCACTCACTGATGCCGATTCCCTCCAGCTAAGAGAATTTGTCAAACTTTACTTTGTTTGCTTACGTTACAGGAATAGCAGACTTATATTGGTTCTCAAGTTATGAAATTTTACTATAATATGAAACACCTTTTTATTTTTAAGGGATACATACATTTCCTTCTAGAAATGCTGATACCCATCCATAGGAACTTTACCTATTTGAAAAACAAGGCTATAAGATGTCAGGGTAACAAAGGGAAGGTGTGAAGGCCACACGAAGAACAATTCTGTGGGACCCAGAGAGAAAAAGAAGAGTCCCATCATGAAACTATCTTTTTGAATACTTTTCTGGCCAAATAGTGTTCTCAGAAATGGGTATATGTTCTGTCTCAACCTGCACACCAAACCCATTAGGTTAGAAATAGCACATCTCTGCATGGTATGCAATATACTGCCCAAATGAAAACAGTTTTCACCCCAACTCCAGAAAAATCCTGCTTTATAAATTTCTTGTTTCTTATGCAATGTGTTTAATATGATGCTCTCCTATACCAGCTCATCCATTTTGTCAGTTGCCATTAGTAGATCCTTGAGAAGCAATGCAAAGACCTCCAATCCACAGAGCCTGACTACAGGCATATGTATGAACTCAGAGCCCCCAGCTAGGAGCAAGGAAGGGCTATATTGTGTGTATTTCGGGGGTGGGAAGTGGGACCCGATAGAATCCCAGAGATCACAGATTGCAGGGCTCTCTTTGAACATGATCATTTTTTAAACTTTGCCTCTCCCTGAGCAATAACAAGGTCGGAGACGCAACATAATCCCAGGGTATGAACAGGCATGAGGCTTCAATTGCTCCAGCTAGCAGAGGTAAGAAAAGACTACCAATATGACAACTCCACAGACATACGGCACAAGGGATCATTACCCAGGCCGGTCAACTCTGCATGGTCTAATCTGCCGTGGCCCCGTAAAGCACCAGTGTATCGTTTAACACAGCTGGACCTACTCTTCAGAAGCACATTGCTATGGCTAAGGTTGTGCTGACCTGAAAGAAAAGAAGAAAAAGAGATGGTATTAATGGCTCCCTTTCATGTCAACAGGATTTAATGAAAGAGGAACAGAGGGCTTTGTCGTTTTTCAATGCCCCCAAACCTTACCATGTAGCCAGGATATTTGGGGTTCTATTTAGTATTTGATTTGAGTTTTAATTATTTTAGTAATAGACAAAGTAAAAGCTGAGTAAATCACGTGCATTAAAATCCTGAAAACCTTTTCCAACCGAAAAACAGCAACTTTTCGCCTACATTCTACATGAGGAAAAACGAATGTTTCAATGAAGCGTCCCAAATTCTTAGATGAATCAGAGATAAGGAGCTCCCACCAGCAACTTCAGTGTCACTGGCCCAATTTAGCAGTTTGGGCTTTGGCAGCAGTCCCACTGACAGGACAGAGGACTCTTTGGGAAGACAGGCGATTTGAAATGCAAGTGTTATTTATAAATTATCTCCAGATGGTCCAGTTCCTACAATTCCTAAATTGCTCAGAATTTCAGAGTGGAAATTTTAATCATAGACATTTGAGGTTGATTTGGTCTAAGCTGGGGACAATTTTGAGAACTCAAATGACAAAAAGAAGGCAAATGAGTCTGTCCCAGGACTGCTCAGGAGACTTGCCCTTGCTCGTGGCGTCTTGGTTAATCAACACTTGCCTCCTGCTTTACAGTCGCAAAGCCCTTTCCTCACACTCCCAGAGGGCCCTTGCCCTTTGCACCTGGGAGGAACTGCTGAAAATACCCTCTAAGGAAGGAACCAAACTGAATAGTTAATTTACTGTTAGAGCATATCCCGCCCCCCACCCCCCAGGACAGGATAGGTATTAGAATTCCCATGCTATCTGTTTCTCTCAAGTATTTCTCAGCATCAGGAGCTAGGTCCGATCTATACTTGGACATCTCCACGGCTCTCTCCCCACACCTCCCTCCCTCCCCTTCCTCCTTTCATTTCTCCCTCTCTCAATCCCTTCTCTTTCCCTTCTCTCCCTTCCTTTCTCCCTTCTATCCTTCCATTGTTCTTCCCATTATTTCTTCCATTTATCTAACAATTGTTTATTAAGCACTTACTATGTGCCGGGCATGGGGTTGGGTGCTGATCAGAGGTCAAAACACACTTTCTTCAGATACCAGCAGACAAAAAAATAGTACCTGAGTCCTCCCTCATCATAGAGCTTTGTAGAATCACATCAATTCCAGTCCATGAGAGTCCATGTATGCAAAAGAAAAAAGCCTTACCATATTTACTTCTACCAATGATGAATTCAAGATTCTGAGGGAAGATGATCTGCTCAAGATTATAAAATTACAAAGGAAGTTGGCGGGGGGGAAGCTCTCTTAGGCCTCCAGACACAGTGGCCATGATTCTTCTGTGTATAATTTTGGTTTAGCTGAGGAAAAAAGAAGAAACGGAGGGATGGTCATGTGTTACCAGGCCTATTCAATGGCTTTAAATCATAGACAATGCTGGGCTCAAAGCAGACATTTAGACTTTAGAATAAGTGATCCAGAGGATCATTAAGAAGGGATGTTCATTATTTCTCAGGTTCATTGACTTGTACGGATAAAATACATAAAAACTGGACAAGAACAGTTACCTAAAGAATAAAATGACTGAGATAGCAAGGAAATCATAGCAACATAGGTAATATAGGTATGTTATTCATCTGGAAGGCTAATTGCTGGCATCATACATGCTTGTATAACTGATTTACAAATTAATTCTCTAGGAAGAATAATACAGTGGTTATTCTAGCAATGATGATTGCCACAGATACAAGAACGCAATAATGAAGAAAGTTGGACAGAGGTAGCCCAGGGGCTTTCAAACTCTAGCACACATCAAAATTGCCTAGAAGGCTTGTTAAGACATGCATCAATAAATAGGCTCACCCCCAGAGTTTCTGATTTAGTAGGTGTGGGGTGGGGCCTGAGAATTTGCATTTCTAGTAAGTTTCCAGGTAGAAATTGATGCTGCCCCTCCATCTGGGAGCACAGTGAGAATCCTGAGTTAGAGACCCGTTTGGGGAAGAGCAAAGATGGGTGCAAGAGGCACATGACTGAATGTAGTGGGTATCCGGTGTTGGGACTTTGAGAAAGGATGTGGATGAGGTCATAGAGAACTCTGAGAGCCAAGAAAGAGAAGGGAAGGCAAGGGAAGGGAAGGGAAGGGAAGAAGGGAAAGAAAGAAAGAAGAAAGAAAGAAAGGGAGGGAAGGGAAGAGAGAGGGAGGGGGTAGAGAAGAAGGAAGGGAGGAAGGAAGGAAAGAAGGGAGGAAGGAAGGAAAACTTTTCTAAAGCAAGAGAGAGACATTAAATGTTTTGATGAGAAGCATAGTGGATGTCACAACCTGTGTTTTGGAAAGATACCTAGTGACAGGTGAGGGCTTTGGGTCTCTTTGAAAGCAGAAAAATTTGGGCAGAATCTGTGGCTATCTGTATAATTTCTTGATACAGTAAACTGAAAGATAAATTAAGTGAAATGATACAAAATAAATGGAAATAGTTTTTAAAAAAACAGTAGTATAATCTAATGACATAATGCTATTGATTTATTAAAATATATTTTTAATTTAAGCAATATATATACTTTTTATTAAGATTTTGGGAATTACAAAAAAAGAGAGGAAAAAAAATCAGTCATCCATATTCCCACCACCTCCACACAAACTCTAGTAATTTTTTTTCAGTATTTCTTTCTTTTTAAGTTTATTTATTTTTTTAGTCATCTCTACACCCAACGTGGGGCTTGAACTCAAGACTCTAAGATCAAGAGTCACATGCTCTTCCAACTGAACGAGCCAGGTGCCCTAACCAATAGTGTGTATTATCTCTATTGTCTCTTCATCTTTTTTATGCCCAAGAACATTTTGCTGCGTTGTGACCACAATATAGATAAAAGTTTTTTCCTACCTTATTTTATACACATTATTTTCTTAAATCACTGTAAGCTTTTGCTAAACACAATTGCCAAACACATATGCTACAGCAGATACTGCTGTTTACCTGTCTAATGGTCCGATTCCAGATTTTCCCTGCTGGCTGAATCCAGTATTTTTTGGCCTCCACCTCCTTTATTTGATGTAAGTAAATCTTCATTAATATAAAACAGTCAAGGTAGTTCTCTCTTAACCAGTAACTGATGTAAGGGCTTTCTTTCAGAAAGTGGCAATGTTTTTTACTTGACAGTCAAAGTTCTCCATGACTGTAGTAGTTTGAAAAATGGACACCAGAGCTATCAGGTCCTAATCCCTGGACCTGTAAATGTCACCTTATTTAGAAAATGGGTCTTTCCAGATGTGATTAAGTTAAGGATCTTGCTGGATTATCTGCGTGGCCCTAACTGCCATCATCAGTTTCCTTATAAGAGAGAGGGTTTCCACAGCACACATGCCAAAAATGGAATACTATAGAGAAGATAGCATGGTCCTGCACAAAAATGACAAGCGAATTTGTGAAAAGTTCCACATTTAAAAGAGAGAGAGAACCAAAGGGAGGTTTCACACAGGCACACAAAGGAGAAGGTGATATGAAAATAAAGCAGAGACATTTGAAGACTGGACTGAGGTGGCCACATGCCAAGGAATGCCAACAGCCCCCAGAAGGTGGAAGAGACAAGGAATAGATTCCCCCCTAGAACCTCCATAGGGAGCACGGCCTTATCAATGCCTTAATTTTACTGATTTTGGACTTGTGGACTCCAGAACTGTGACAGAATAAATTTCCATTGTTTTATATCACCGAGTTTGGTGTCATTAGAGCTGCAGACAACTAACACAGTAACTTACTCCAAATAATTCTTGAAATGTTCTGTCCCAGTTCTGGTCAATAAGACATGGTCTATGAAATGGAAGGCTCTTCTTGGAAAGATTTTCTTGCTCTTAGAAAAAGAGATGTTGCGGGAGGGCAGTCTAATTTTTCTACTAGATGTTATTGCATCTACCTATAACATTAGAACTGTGGCAGCCATCTTGTGACTATGAGGCAGGTAAACCTGAGAACAAGCCAATGAGCCAAAGGTGGGAGAGCAGGAAGATGGAAAAAAGCTTGGGCCTTTGATGACATAATCAAACTGCTTTAATTAACCAGCCCTGGGACTTTCCTATTATGAGATTTCTTCTTACTCAAGATAATCTTCTTAAGTGAGATTAATGTGATTTTTAGGCTATCCTTAGTTGGGTTTTTCCTTACTTTCAGCTGACAGCAATATACCAGATGCATTCGTCAAATGGATTACACCATAATTAAGAAATTGGCCAACTATGGGCCTGAAAACTACTGCCCGACTTTGTAAATAAAGTTTTATTGGAACACAGTCTCACTCATAGCCTGCTGTCGTTTTTTGCGCTACAATAATAAAACTGAGTAGTTGTGATGGAGATTGAATGGCCCACAAGCTTAAAATGATGCTATCGGGCCCTATCAAAGAAAGTTTGCAAACTCTTGCCATTCTTGAACACATCCATTCCTTTATTATTGCATATTGTTTTTCTAGTTTCTCTGAAAACTGTCTTCTTTACATAAATTTTAAGACCTGTCACTTGACCATATTCCTGCATACACACCAAGTGCTATACATGGACAAAGGGTCCAATAAGAAAATAACACACTCATGGAAACAATTTACAATCATCTCCTACTTCATCTGTGATCTTACCAGAGTTGGCCAACGGTTATGATCAACACGTGAGACTGCCTTTTCCACATATAAATAAGTACAGGTGATTACAAAAACTAATTCAAAACTGTAGCCTAATCGAGAAGAAAAACAAGAAAAAAAGCTTTTCTTTCCCCTTTTTAAGTTTAAATCAGCCAAACTAAACTTCCTCCAGGGCTGAATGATGTTGGTGGGATGTACATCACGGTGAATGTTATTACAGCTGAGAGAGAAGGGCCTGAGCAGTCTCCAGTAGGCCAGCCTGAAGATTCCACTTTATGGTTGCAATCCTGAGCAGGGAGAAAGCTACTATTCAGTGACTAAGGCAGGACTCAAAGCTTGTCATGTAAATGGAGCCAATTGTATATTTAATTGATGTTTTGACTCCATGCCACATTCGCTCCCTCTCAAAGAAGAAAAAGATCACTTCTTTTTAGCAGGTTCCCCATGATGCACTGCACTCCGAAGGCACCTTCCTTTAAATGATGTGCGTGGCAGGCAGTCCTGTGGTTAAATTTGTGGCTGCACACAAGCAGGTTGCAGGAGGGAGTCGCTGACCAAATAACCTTTTGAACTTGGTGGGAAGGTCAAGCTATAGCTGCTCCGGCCAAACATTTCTACTTGCTTCCTTAGAAGCTGCTCAGGGGCCTCTCTTTGGGTGCAGAAGGAGCAAAATTTTCACATCTCCTAAGTTCTTCTGGGGGCTTGCAGGATGCCCCCTGGGGCAAAACGCAAATAAACGGGCAAGGTGCATAATCTGAATAATCTTTGAGGATGAGCCAAGCCTTGTCCTTTTGTCAGGAGGAATCATCTAGAACGAGTCTGGCATCTTGGAGAGAGTCCAGAGTAAACAGTCCCTGAAGGCAATGCTCTGTAAATGCCCAGGATCTGGCTGTGCTCTAACATACACACATACAACACTCACTCGCTCACTCACTCACTCACACAATGCAATGTGCAGCAAAAACACCACCACCAAATCCTCAGGAAAACAACCAGAAAACCATTGGCTACAGTGTGCCAGACTCAGAGAATGGACAATCAGAGGCAGAAAGTTTCAAGTCCATGAATATTCAACAAGAATCAATGAAAGTGCTTTTGGAAAGCTCCCGATTGGCACTTCCAGCCTATTCCACAGTTACCTTCTTTCCAAAACATCTGATAGGGAGGCATTCTACTTCCTTTCCCAAAGAATGCTGGACGTGTGCTACATTTTCCATATCAACCATGCAAAACAATGGCTCCCCCCCACCCCATTTCTTAACTGAGACAGATACTAAATCTGTGACTGAGGAAGCACACATTTTATTGAAGGATTTTAGCTCTTATAAGATTTAAAGTAATAATGACCATTAATAAGTAACTACAGTAAATAAAAATTTTTATTTAAGAAGTTAGTATAAGAGCACTTAAAACTTCAGCATCTTGCCTTTTATAACTTCAAAAGATTTGATACATGTTGTCTGCTAACTCACATAAATTTCAATATAGAGCCTTATCAAGTGAGCAGGGATAGGGGTTCTTTATTTGATAGCAATGGAGGCTCAGAGTGAATAAACGACTTACAAAGGTTGCACTGTTTTCTTTTATCCAGGTTTAATGATCATTATTAAAATCATCTATGCTTCTAAATAAACATAAAAACTTAGAAAACTTTAGAAAATTGTTCTCATAATTAAAAACAAAACAGAACAAACTTCCAACCAAGCCTGTTTGGCAGGAAAGTGCAGGCTTTACTGTCAGGCAGATGTACATAGCTAGCTGGGGCTTCAGAAAAGCTACCTGGCTCTCTCAGTCTCATTTTACCATCTGTAAAATAGGCATAACAATATTTACCATGCAGGATTGTTATGAGAATTAGAGACAAAATATTCAAAGCCCCTGGAATATGTTAGAGCCATAATAAATGGTAATTATTCACATTTGGAGTATTTTCTTTCAAGGGGGCATTAGGCATCAGTTATTTGGATTTTACATGTAATTAAAAGTACATTTTATATACAGTGTTCTATCACATTTATGGACATATACTCTTTATACACAAACTCTTTATAGACATACACTGCAGAATAGAAAGTGCATATGCCTTCTTCCACCTAAACAATTCCCATTGTCAGACATACATGTAGTTTCCCACATCCACTCCTACAAATAATGCTGTGATTAAAATCTTCATGCTAAAGCTTCATCTGCATTGAATTCTCAGGATCAATTTCCAGAAGTAGAACTACTAAGTCAATGGCCAATGATCCTTGTGTTCTAATTGCTTTCTAAAAGGATTATAGTAATGTTCACAAGCAAAAAGCAGTCGAGAAGGGGGTTTGCTCACCTCACCCTTACTACTCTCTGCCTCCATCCCTCTGGAAATCTGTGAAAATGTGATCACAAAGAGAACAATTTTCTGGTTTTGATTTATATTTCCTTGATTACTAGTGTGGTTGAACTTTTCCAAATATTTCTTAAGTTGATTTGCAAATTGTTCTTTTCTTTTCCCATTTTTGAAGTCTTAATGTTTTTCCTAGAGATTTGTATGAGTTCCTTACTTATATGAAAAATGTTAACCTTGCTGAGTGCCACCTCAACAAAATGGGCAGGGACAAACAAGGCAGAAATGACTGTAAGAGAAGGACAATATTATAGGTCAATGACGAACCTACTGGGTTCTCAGTAGAACTGGGTGCCCTGATTTCTTCAACTCTCTGAGGCTGTACAGCATCCAGAAAGTAAGAAAACAAGAAGACAACCAAGTCACTAACATGTTTTGAATACTAAATGTGACTCTTCAATATTTTATGCATCAAATACTTATTGAGCAACTATTCCATATCAGGCTTTGTCCTAAATGCCAGGGATACTACAATGAAGAAAAGAGACAGGGTCTCCAGTTTCATGGAGCTTATTTATTGAATGTTTCCTAAATGTCAAGTGTATTTCCAGAGGCCTTCTCATCTCTGGCCTCAAGAACTCTATGTGGTTTCTTTCCCTGTCCATTTTTGCCATTCTAACTGGTATAAGGTGGT